>NW_016803692.1:1485823-1525438 GCF_001698545.2 Rhinopithecus bieti | reverse complement strand
ATTATTTAATTAGCCTATGTGTTTAAATAGCATAATTAAAAATTTTGAACAAAATAACTATATTTTGCCTTCTCAACATCTGTACATACATGCATGCATATATTCATACTTAAACACATTGTATAACACATTGAACAAATAAATTATTCTAGAATATTGTAATTATTTTAGGGCCATTTAATGCACCCAAATAGAAAAAGATCTCTCCCTCTTTTAAATATTATAAAGATCTTGACAATATTAATTGTCTGCGTTCTCATGACTTTGAGCCCACAGTCTGCCATTAGTGTTATTTGTGTAGATGACTGGTTGCCACAGAAAACCATAAGCTCTCAGAAATCCTCTTTATTAAGATTTCCACAGTTTTTAGACCTCAACCACAGAACAGCAATTAATAATGTGTGATAAATGAATAAATTAATGTAGATAACTTTTTTCTTCCAAGGGCTATCAGATTAATCTCAGAATTTCCTTAATGGCATTTAGTTTCTATATATCAAACTGAAGTTTTAAAAATGAATAGCCAAAATGGAGAGGTGTGGTATAATTAAAAGCACCATTCCAGATATGAGACAATTTCAAGCTATATCAAGACTCACTGCTAATTTATTTTTTAGTTATGTTTCTATCAAGAAATGGAACCTGGGCCAGGCGCAGTGACTCACGCCTGTAATCCTAGCACTCTGGGAGGCTGAGACGGGTGGATCATGAGGTCAGGAGATCGAGAACATCCTGGCTAACACGGTGAAACCCTGTCTCTACTAAAAATACAAAAATATTAGCCGGGCATGGTGGCGGGCACCTGTAGTCTCATCCCAACTACTCAGGAGGCTGAGGCAGGAGAATGGCATGAACCCGGGAGGCAGAGCTTGCAGTGAGCAGAGATTGCGCCACTGGACTCCAGCCTGGGTGACAGAGCAAGACTCCGTCTCAAAAAAAAAAAAAAAAAAAGGAACCTGAAGGCTAGGCTTGGTGGCCCATGCCTGTGATCCCAGTACTTTGGGAGGCTGAGACAATATGATCTCTCAAGGCCAGGAGTTCAGAACCAGCCTGGGCAACATGGCAAGATATTTTCTCTACAAAAAACATGGAAATTAGCCAGGTGTGGTGTTATGTGTCTACAGTACCAGCAACTCAGAAGGCTGAGGTGGGAAGATCACTTGAGCCCCAGAGGTCAAGGCTGCAGTGAGCTGTGATCACCACTGTACTCCAGTCTGGCCAACAAAGCGAGACCCTCTCTCAGAAAAAAAAAAAAAAAAAAATTGAACCTGAATGTTCCTAGTGAGAGAATTGTTAGATGAACTAAGATGTGCCCATATAATTAAATATATCATACCAATTAAAAACTTTCTTTTGAGGAATTTTTAATGACTTGGAGAAAAGTTTCTGTTTGTCTTGTGGGAAAAAAAGCAGAATGTGAAATTGAATATATAGCTCTATTGCAATTTTGTAATGAAAAGGAGGAGAAAAGAAGGAGAAGGGGGGAAAACATATAATTGCAATCTCTATGTAGGAACATTTGGGGGTGAGTTTTATTCTTTATATATTTCTGCAGTTTCTAAAATGTCTATAATAAGCGTATAATAGTTTTGTCATTGAAGAGTTACAAAACTGTGAGGAAGAGGGGGGATCTGAATGGAAAAGAAAGCAAAAGAAGGCCGGGCGCGGTGGCTCAAGCCTGTAATCCCAGCACTTTGGGAGGCCGAGGCGGGCGGATCATGAGGTCAGGAGATGGAGACCATCCTAGCTAACACAGTGAAACCCCGTCTTTACTAAAAAATACAAAAAATTAGCCGGGCGAGGTGGCGGGCACCTGTAGTCCCAGCTGCTCGGGAGGCTGAGACAGGAGAGTGGCGTGAACCCGGGAGGCGGAGCTTGCAGTGAGCCGAGATCCGGCCACTGCACTCCAGCCTGGGCGACAGAGCGAGACTCCGTCTCAAAAAAAAGAAAAAGAAAAGAAAAGAAAGCAAAAGAAGAAAAATCTACTTTTCAGTAGGGGAACTCCAAAGGAACCAAGATAGCAAATGTAGCAAATATGAAGACCATAGCAATAAAGATGCTCCAAATGAATTGAAAATAGTGAAAAACTTTTTAGCTTTCTCTCTGCCAGTTACTACCAAACATCCTCTAGTCCAAGAGGCACATTTTAGCATTCACATGAAAACATTCTGAAATTGAACGGCCTACATTTCTTTTTCTTGTTTTCATCCAAAAGCTATTAGTAAACTTTACAATAGCTTTTTGTAAGAGTTGATATTTTATAAATCTGAATTGTCAAATATAATTCTCAATTCTCTTTGCTCATCTGACTTCTTCCCTCTCCCTCTCTTCCTTCCTTTCTTCCTCCCTCCTCTCCCTCTCCTCTTTCCTCCCTTCTTTCCTTCTTTCCTCCCTTCTTTCTTTCTTTCCTTCCTTTGTTCTTTGCAACATGATTAAATGCCTACTATGCAGCAGGTAGGATCAAGTGGTATAGTGTGAGTGTGACATATCCTATTTCTTAAAGAGCTAACAGTCCGGTGAGGAGCAGATGGTATTAGGAAGAGAGGATGTTTAATAAAGTGTGAGAACACTGCTATTGGGTAGATGACACAGGCAGCTGTGGAGGCATGTAGGAAGGCATCAAACCCAGAGAAGTCTTCCCAGGATGACCCTGGAGCAGAGACCTGAAAGATGAATGGGAATTAGTGAGGTGAGAGGCAGCAAAGTGGAGAGTGTCCCAACAAGAGTGAAATATATATTCCGAGGCCTGGTGTGGGAGTAGATGGATGCATAGTAAGGTGGAGAGAGGGAAAGAGACAGAAACAGAGGAAAAGAAAGAGACAGCAGAGAGACAGGGAGAAAACAAAGAAAGCCAGAGAAGAGAGTGAGAGAGTTGGGAAAGGCACAAAGAGAGATGGACAGGGTGACAGAGAGAGACCCAGAGAAGCAGACCACGAGAGCAAGTCTGGGGGAACAGAAGGCAGTTCAGCCTAACCTGGGTACAGATTTTAAGCTGAAGAATGTCAAGCACTGGGGTTGGCAAGGGAAGCAAAGACCAGAGTATGTCAATGGCTTTAGGCCTTGTGTGCTGTGTTAAGGATTTTGAGCTGAATCCTGATGGATTGAGGTATAGGGTGAGAGTTTTAAGTATGGCGTGATTTGGTTTCAGAAGGATTACACTGAATCCTGTGTGGAGAATGAATTACTTTTATGTCCGTAATCATCATGCATCTTTTTCAATTTGTTCTTTTCATTCAGACCCTGGGGATCCTGCTTGGTCTTCCAGGCTCCTCTAATCTTCATTCTTCTAGTTAGTTAGATTTATTCACTTCTCTCAGATCTTTGCCTGTACTTGAAATGTGGCACACTCTATTTTGCTTGTGTCTGCCCTGGGAACAGTGTGGACTTGGCTCAGGCAGAACAGATTGCCTCTCTGTTCTACCACTTACTGACTAGGTGGCATTGGACGAATTTTTAACACTCATAAAATCTCGGTTTTCTCGTCAGAATCAGTACCAATCTCATATAGTTTTTTGGGGATTGGTTGGAGAGCTCTGTATAAAATGCTTGGTTTGCGTTGGATGCTTGGTGCTCATGACCCCTTCCTCCCGTGATTTATTCATCTCCATGGCCTCCACTGAAAGAGCTGCACAAAATAATTACCATGGAATGGTTGTCAAGTGAATAAAGACAATGTTTAATGGACTAAAATCTTCCAAGTCAGATATTTTTCCTTTGTTATATTTGGACACGTTTATCTGATTTTGTTTAAGTTCTTTTTAATAGTGGATGCTGTGATATCCCTCACAGACCCTCCTTCGGGACTGCTGCTGTGAGTTGCCAGCACTGCCAGCAGAAAGCCCTCAGCTACAGCCCTCTACTGCAAGTGACTGGGCTGCTGAGATTCACTGCACCCTGGTCACGCCCATTTCCAGTCTTGCAAAGAAGAAAGGGTGGTTCCTTCACCCAATTCTGCATGCTTCCTTCCCTTCACTTCCAGAATGCTGATCCCCTATAAACTGTGTACTTGTCCCCGTCTCAGAGTGCAGTCTCTGGGAAAATAGATCTGATACCTCTGAAGTCGAATTTTCAAAATCCACCTTTTTCTTTATAAAGATGCCTTTCAGACGCCTTAGAATGACATGAGTATTTGTAAGTGATTGGCTATGTTTATTAAGCCTCCTGTAATGCAGGAAACATGACTATGAATGTTTCATGGTGTGCTCTTGTGAAACAGCAATTTTTCAGTGAACCCCCCTACTTCCCAGCTCCCCAGGGACAAATAAAACTTTTCTAGTCAGTGTTGGATGTAGGCAGATTCCAAGGGAACAGTTTTTCCCTATATTTTAAACAAGTATAATTTATAATATGAAATTAAAACAACATAAATTAGTAATTCAATCCCAGCATTCCAATTTAATGAACTAGAAGTTTTATTGCATTATTGTTTTGTTCCACTGGACCAATTTTTTGGTGTATGAATAGAAAGTTCTTCTTTATTAATAAGTAAGTATATAAAAAAATTAAAGGTGCCTCTCTGCAATTACGTTGATGTCTCCTAGGAGCGCAAATTCAATAATTTAAAATATTATTTTCTTAGCATATTCACAGCCACAGTAGATAAGAGAGTAAAATTTGTGTCTCTTTAGTTTAAACTCCTTTTAAGTGCAGTGTAGCAAAGCAGTTGTTCCCCAGTGGCACATGAGAAGCACTTACCGGGAAAATTGTTATTGAATTAAGCTGCATAAAGTGTAAATAAAGGACATTTTTGACATCCAAAGAGTGACCAATGGTCAGGGATGTGTAACACCTTCATAAGATTCAAGTTCAACACAAGGTTTCTTGTCTTCCGAAAACAAAAGTGACATGTGGGATTCTAGTTCTAGTTCATTTATTGCTATTTCATAATACTCTATCCACTATAATTTGGAACATACAACAGATGCAAAAATCTTATTACAGATATTTAAAAACTGTGTCAATCTAGAAATTTCTCTAAATGCTCTCATCTCTAGACATCATGGTCCTTTAAGAGATCTTATTTGCCCCTAAAGAGTGTAGGTCCATGCTTGGAATGCCACTGCCATGTGCAAGATTGGCATTTTCTAACTGATTTCCCCAGGCTGCTTCTACTTGAACAGCCATGCCTCTTGTAGTCTATGGCCTTCCTGTTTGCTCTCATCAGTTCTTGTTTATGCTCTGGCTTTTCTCCATTCTGACTCCTTCAGCATATCCTCTGTATCTTCAGCCTACTTTCAGATGGGCAGTAAGGTCCGTGAGGGCAAAGATCCTGTCTGTCTTGTTCCCAGCTAAACCCCCAAGCACCCAGCCCAGTTTCTGATCTTGAGCAAGTACAGCACACCTATCTACTGACTGACTGGATGAATAGGTGAATATCATACAATATCATAGCCAGATATGGGTGAATATCTGGCTTCTACTTTTGTTTCCCCTCTCTCTTAGCACTGTATATATGCAGATGAATAAACTTACCACAGATTCTTTTTAATCTTTTAATCCCTGGACCCTTCCACATCTACTACTCCTTTAAACAGGTTTGTCATGATGAAGAATGAATATTTTATTGTTTGATGAACTTTATGGACTTTCAATATTCAAATATAATAAAAATGTTTTAAAAAAATGAGAAAGAACTTCCAGGTTTAGCAGTGTGAAAACTAGATATCCTAAACAATTATGTCAACATAAAATTCTATATAAAATATGTTAAAATTTAAAATATTTAACCTAGTAGTCAAGAAGGTAGATAGATTTTCAAGGACCAAAATTAGTTAAAGCAGGATTTGGAGTAGAAACGTTTCTGAAGCCCCAAAACAAACAAAACCAAAATAAGTGAGAGGCAATTGCTACTTCTTGGGGATCCGAAGTTCAGTTTTGATGAATTTGAGGGATAAAGAAAGGATGCAAATCTTAGAGACCTAACTTGGAGATTCTGACAGGAGAATATCACGTAAAGCCAAGACCACATGGGTCTTCATCCACAGGGGACAGGTGAGTTAGGAGAAAGCTTGTCTTACAAGGGAATGGAGAAATTTACATTTAAGTGGAAAAAAAAAAATTCTCTGCTGTTAATTCATAAGCCAGCCCTCACTCAAATTTGTAGCCCTTACCTGTTTATACTTTCATTTTGGCCAAAACTAATTCAAACCTATAAATTATTTAAAAATATATCCTGATTTGAAAGTTTTAAACTGAAATTAATAAATATCCTGTATAGATTAAAGCCTCTTGAAAGTAGGTCTCAAAGCATTTCCCCAGATAAAGTTCTATCAAACATAGAATTGGACAAAATAGTACAAAATAAAATAAATTAATTAATCTGAGTATACTGGTAACTACAAAACATTGAAGTGAATTAAATATTTTATTTAAAAGATAAACAGTGGGGGAAAAGATAAATATTGGATGATAGAATGTTTTTTAAGAATCCACTTATATGTTATTTTTAAGAAAGACATGTAAAATATATGACTAAGAAATACTTAAAATTAAAAGAAACAACATAGAAAACACCATAAAAGGGTTAGTATATGGTAATGATAAAATAATTCAAAATATATATTAATATTAAAACCATTACTGGAAATAAAAAAATCATTATATAATGTTAAAAGATTTAATATGCCTTAAAAATATAAAGTTCTAGATGTGTTAATTTCTATTAATACAGCCTATACACATACACATGTGTGTGTGTGTATACATATATATATATCCTGTTCTAACATATATATATGTTAGGACAAGAAGAATCTGATAAATCAGCTTTCATTGGAGGTTATTCTAGTACAATTCTTTCAGCAATTGCTAGATCAAGTAGACAGAAAAGAATAAGAATATAGATTTGAAAGCCATACTTAGCAAACTTTATCTAAAAGACTTGTATAAAACATGGTATCTAATTATTGAATATGAAAATCAACCACCCACTAGGCCATAAAGCAGGTTTCAAAAACATTCAACTATAGATGGATAATGAGTCAAGGAATTCGTTATAATAGAGATTATAAAATACTTAGTATAGAATAATAATTAAATTACTAAATGTAATAGGTGTTTAAAACTTGAGAAATGCAGCTAATGTGGTCTTTAGAGGAAAAATTATAGCCTTACATGTTAACACTAGAAAAATAGGAAAGTTCAAAATTAGTAAGTTTTATCTAAATTATGGAGTTAGAAAAAAAGTACAAGGTAAACCTTAAGAAAATAAAATGAAGGAAATAAGAGGGATAAAAGCAAGAATTAATGAAATAGGAAACAAATATAAAGAGAAAAATAAGTAAAACCTAAGGTTGGTTGTTCAAAAGATGACAAAATTCATAAAACTCAGACTAGACTAACCAGATACTACTAAAACTTTTCGATATGAGGAAGTAAAGGAGGTCATTACAACAATAGCTATAGAAATTTAAAAGAATAATATCAACCAGTTTCTGGCAATACATTTGAAAACATTGTTGAAAGGAATAAATTCCTAGGAAAAGCAAAACCAAACAAGCTAAGAGAAAAAAACTAAAGAGGGAACATATTAACTGCTAGAAATATTAAAGCAGAGGTTAAAAATTCCCCATCAAGAAAATACAAAGATCAGGTGGTTTTACAGAATTCTTATACTGAATATTCAAGGAACACATAATTTTTACACATAAAATATGTCAGAGAACAGAATAGGAAAGAACATGCCCCAAGTCACATTATGTGATTAGTGTATACTGAAAACAAGCACTAGATGACGACTGGATGAGATGGGCAAATCACACGTCAGTGACGAGTTGATGGGTGCAGCACACCAACATGGCATAAGTATACATATGTAACAAACCTGCACGTTATGCACATGTACCCTAGAACTTAAAGTATAATAAAAAAAAAATTACAAAAAAAATAAAAAAATAAAAAAAATAAAAATCAATGCAAAATCTCAAACAAAACAAAATAAAACAAACAAATGGAATCCTGCCACGTATAAAAAGGAAAATATATAAAATCCATGATTATCACAAAATTTAAGTGTGGTTTAAAATTAGAAATTTTATTAACACAAACTTTATCATATTTAGCAGATTAAAAGGAAAAGCCATAAAATCTTCTAAATAGATGCAGAAGCATTTGGTAAGATTTAACTTTTACTCATGAAAAGAATATCTACAAAATCCTATAACAATTATGATACTTAAAGGTAAATTTTAAAAGCATTTTCTTTAAATTCAGGAAACTGTCAACATGCCAGGTGTCAACACTTCTATTCCTCATTATAGTTAAAGCTCTCATCAAGATGCTTGCACTATCAAGATGCTCATGGATCCAGTGCAATAGAATATTGGAAAAGAAGGAACATTTTTATAATAGACTAAGGGCGTAATGATCTACAAGGAATAACAGGGTTTACTAAAATGCCAGATATAAGAAGCTGGTTATATTGCTCTATACCAGAAATAATTAAAAATTTAGAATTTAAAAAGGCTATCATTTATAATAACAATACAAAATATAGGAGAGCATGAATAAATCTAACAGAAGACATGCATAGACTTTATGGAAATGTTAGTTTTGGATTTATTCAAAGATAGTAATAAAGACCAAAAAGTCATGGAGGTATACTATACTCAAGGATAGCAAGACTTAATTTTATAAGGAAGTCGATTCTCCCCAGTTTAATCTATAGATTGAATGTAATGCCAAGCACATTTCCAAGGCTTTTCTTGTTTTGTTTTGGTTTTGGTTTTGGTTTTCAAATGTATGGATACTGTATAGTGACTCTGAAATGTATATGGCAAAATAAGAGAACAATAGCGATCAAGATGTTCCTAAAGAAGAAATTGGAGGAATCAGCATTATCATATATCAAAACTTCTTAGAGTTAAAGTAATAAAGATTTTGTGGTATTGGTGAGAAACAGACACATAGAGTGATGGATTCAATAGAGAACTCAGATAGACACTCAAACAAGTATGACGTTTGATGTATAAAAAAACTAGCAGTGCAAATCAGTAGGGAAAGCATGAGCAATTCAATAAACTAGAATGGGACTAATGGTTATAGATATGCCAAAATCCAACTTCACAATATATACTGTTCTTGGTGGATTAAAGGCATAAATGTGGAAACAAAAAAAAAAACTTTTGGAAAAATGTATAGGTGAACATATTTATGACCTTAGGATAGGAAAGATTTTCTTAAACTCTACCTTTTTTCAAAAGGGCAGATCAATAAGATAAAAGTTTATACATTTCTTTGGAGAAAGATACTCTTTAATACCTATAAATGATGACAGTATATATCCAAAATATAAGAAGAACAAATCAATAAAATGATAACTCAATATTAAAATGGTCAAAAGAGTAGGTTAGTATTTTATGTAAGAGAAAACATTCATAGTCCTTAAAAAACATATATGAGATATTCAACTTCTTATTCATCAGATAAAATTAAATCCACTTTATGATGCCATTTTCCTATTCAGAAGATTTTAAATGATACAAGTCTGGCAATGTTAAATGGCTTCAAAGGCAAGGGTGATAAGAACATGTATACACTGTGAGTAGGGGTATAAACTGACACAATCACTTTTTAAAACAATTTGATATTACCTTGAAAAGCAATTTAACTCATCAGCAGTGGTCCTCAAAGTAATGCTGTGAGAAACTTTCCAGCAGGTCTGAGAGCTCATCTTATTTCCAACTACATATTTGTGCAAGGCCAATGTTTTTCACATACTTCAGCCAAACAACAAACCCAACAGACAGAATACAGAGCAGATATGAGAATTTAGTTGTTGTTCTTTAAGCCAGGCATTGAAAAGATTTACCGAAACCGAAGATAATGTCATTCTTTTATTATTGTTTTTTTTTTTTTCATTTTGGGAAAAAAAAGTCAACTTTAATACAGATGTTACTGATTTAAACATGTGTCTACACAGTTCAGGGTGCTATAACATAGACTGGATGGCTTAAACAACAGATATTTGTTCCTCAGAGTTCTGGAGATTGGTAAGTCTAAGATCAAGAAGCTTGCAAATCTGGTTCCTGGGGCGCTCTTCCTGGCTTGCAGAAGGACAGCTTATTGCTGTATTCTCACATGGCAGAGAACAGATCATCTCTCTCTCATCCATTCTTATAAAAGCACTAATCTCATTCATGAGGTCTCCTCCTTCGTGACCTAATCACATCAGGGATTAGTGCTTCAACCAAAGAATTTTTGGTGGGAAACAAACATTCAGTTTATAGCCACATCTAATGGGATTATTGTTATTATTTTTTAATAAACTAATAAACATTCAAAGATTTCTGAGTTTTAATTGCTAATACTGTAAGAAGTTTTATAGATACAATCAATGTAAACAACAGCCCTTAGTTATCCTTAACAATTTTCAAGAGTGAAAAGGGATAGTGAGGTCAGAAAATTTGAGAACTGATGCACTAAAAACTTTTGCAAGTATAAATTAGGATATATGCACAAGAATAATCATAGCCAATTGATTGCAATAAAGAACAAACCAAAAATGAACAAAGAAAAGCACTAGCCAAATCCTTAATATTCATTGACAAGTGGACAAAAAAACTTTGGTGTACTTACCCAGTGGAATACTATATATTCTGACATATATATTCTATACTATGAATAGTCTCCATCTATGTATCTATATATCTCACTGTATATATACTATATATTGTGAGAATACATGAACTTTGCCTACAGGCATTAATTTAGATGGGCTTCAAAAACAGAATGTTAGATGAGAAAGGCAAATGTTACACACACAATGAATTCTTAGATCTAAAGAATACAATACAATTCTTATACAGTATATTGCTTAGGGAGAAATACATGTGTAGCAAGCCTATAAAAATTAGAAAAATATAAAACATAAAATTTAGGGGTGGAATTACTTCTAGGGAAATATGAGGGTACAGAGGAGCTTCAAAAATGTTTTCTATTCCTTAAGCTCTGTAGTAGGTTTCATGGATGTTTGTTTTATTTTTAGAGTTATTTTTTGTGATGAGAACACTTAAAATCTACTCTCTTAGCAATTTTCAAGTTTACAATACATTATAATTAACTATTTTTAGTTTTTAAACCTTACTATGTATTCCAAATGTTCTTTTGTGTGTAATATTTAATTTAGAACATTTTTAATTTAAAAAGGCATTTGAATACAGGAGAAGGAAAAAGAAAGGAAGAAAAAAGGGGAGAAGGAAGGAGCAAGCGAAGAAAGAAATATTTCCTGACCTTTAATGGGGGCTAAATACATCTATTAAGTGCACTTTGTCCGATGTTAACCAACTTTTCTGTGCTGAAGGAAGATAACCTTTTGGGGAACGATATCACCTGTTCAGCCCTATATGTCCTAAAAATGCTGTTAAAACATCCATTTTAAAGCTCTTTCAGATAAAGAGACACATTAGTGATGAAAGTGATGCTGAGCCGATTTCTCTCTAGGATTGGCTCCATGCCATATACAATTTATTGAGCTTCACAGGTTAGTAGGATCAGAATAATAGTCTCAAAAAGGTTCCAAGTTTTCATGGAAATCGTAGAGTCTCTTTCCCAGGACAACCTACCCCAAGCTTTCTACCCATTCAAGACCTTAGCTGAGGCACACAGCTTTTTGCACTGAGCATGATGACCTTGCTGCCATCCCCTAAGATACTAATGACTGAATGACAATGTCCTCTAAAGGGGAATGCAGGACGGAGACCAGCAGTGCAGAGCCTGGTTGCAGGACCTCTCAATATTTTCTAACTAGAACAAGTGAGTTCATTTTCCTTTTTAAAACCACTCTTTATATGGCTGCTTTAAATTCTCATAATTATATAATTAGCAACTTTGACAACCATTTTGCTACTTTTTAATTATGTCACTAAACATAATTGGAAAAACAGAGAAATACACCTTGGAAAAGAAAAATAGGAATCTAAGAGGAAAAAAGTTGCTCTACTTAGACTTACACTTATGCCAGCAACTATTCCTACCATTAGTAACTCCAGGGCTTCAGACACATACTTCCCGTTACAATGTCATCGTTTTGTGTATTAAGAATCAAAGATTTAGTCAAATGCTAGGCCCCTTCAGAGACTGTAAAATATCAGCAGAGTGACAGTTTCCTCTCTGATCTACTTTTCCAAATACCTGGCATACCTGTAGCAGAGTGATTTATTGAAAATTTAATGTGGTAGAATAACCACATTCAGAATTAATGATGTCTTATGGGTTTACCATGAAATATTAGGAATTCTTTTAAAGAGGGTATCCAAGGCTTTTGATTTTGTTGTGTTTTAGCCTCCCTTTTCTCAGAAGAGAGTTGAGAGAGTTTTGCTTTGTAAAACCAGGACTCTTTAAGGGTCTATTTGAAAAGAGAAGAAAGGTGTGGCGTGGCCCAACCGCAGAGATTCCTCTGATGCTGAAGGTGTGGAGAGGTGGTGCTTCCCAGAGGTGGTGGGATCTCTGATGGGCGTGGGTGCATGGATAACTGAAGATGGGAAGGAATCTTAAGTACGTAGGCCACGAGAGTCAAAACGTCTCCAGTAAAGGGGCGTGAGAGAAGAGGTGGATGGCATGAGCAAAGAACTTGCTAGCTGCTGACTAGTGTCGATGCCATACAGTTCAGCAGTGATGAGGATGGACTGAAAGCAAGAGGATAAAATATCCTTCCCTTATTTCTTTATTTCTCAAATTGTGTAAGCTCAAGGCACAGAAGAACTCCAGAAAATTAACTGAGGTTGGATTTCCCACCAACTCTATTGAACAGGCAAGATGGGAGGAAAGAAGGGCAAGAATCAGATTTAACGTGATTTTAAAATCACATTTCACAGAGTGCATATGTATTACAGAGCCCAAGTGGGCCGGAAGTCAGATGAGTTGAGCTCATTCCTTGCGTAGAACACAGGACGTTAGAGCCAAATGGCTAGATTCTGGTCTTGGTGATAAACAGCCTGGTCCTGGTTCTGTCCCTTGTTTACTTAGTCTCTACAGACCATAATCTCAACAGACCAAAGTTTCTTCACCTGTAGAAGGACCGTCTAGCAACTAATAGGGTTCTTAGAAAGATTCTGTGTAACAACTATATAAAACGATCATCTTAGTGGCTCACGTATTAGTGGAAGCTCAATAAATATTAGTTGTCATTTTTATTACAATGCTTGTCATTCTGAAGCTCAGTCTTCCTAACCTATGAAAGGAAGACTGTATGACTGGCCACCTTCCTGCTGCAAATGCTTACACATTTGAAGAATAAAGTTGCAGAGAAAGGAAACATATAAAGAAAGCTACCCAAAATAATTTTATGGTGACCATTTACTGAGACCTTAAAGTGGGCCAGATCCACAATAAATGCTTTCGCCCATATGATCCTACCTAATCCTTCAAGGAAATTTGTAAGGTTGATTATACAGATTAGGAAACTAAAGGCACACAGAAGTTATCTACTTATGTCCACAGTGAATAAATGATCAAGCCTGGTTTGAAACATGGCCACTTTTGTGCCCTTGTAATTCTAGAAGAATTATGATCTTAAATTCTTCCCTCCTAAATGCAGTGTTCCAATGTTGATAACTACCAAATACTAAGTAATAGCTAAGTGCCTTGTTTTAGACTTGAAAATTTTACTTATAGTTCATTATTTGCATCATAGGATAACTCAATGTGATAGATACTGTATCTCCAATTTACAGGTAAAAAATTTTTCTTCATGGAGATACACAGTATAACACAAGAGTTGTAGCTGAAACTGAGATATGGCTGAATTCAAATACTTTACTTTTCTTCTCCTGCTGTAATTCACTGTCTCATATGACCCAGGTTTTCTACTTCTAGGTAACAGCCTAAGAGCTATTAAGATATACACATTCAGCCAAGCTTCCATGTGAGTCACAATCTTAGTAACATTGCTCACAATAGCCAAACATTGGAAATAACCAAAATGTCCATCAACTGGTGAATTAATAGACAAAATGCAGAATATCTATACAATGAAATACTACTCAGCAATAAAAAAGAACAAACTACTGATACATACACTAACAGGAACAAACTTTAAAAGCATTATGCTAAGTTAAAGAAGCCAACATCAGAGACCACATATTATATGATTCCACTTATATCAAATGTCCAGAAAAAGCAATTATGTAGAGATAGAAAGTATGTGGTGGTTGCCTGAGACACTGAGTAGAAATGAAGATGAACAGTAAATGGACATGAAGGATCTTATTGGGATAAAAAAAAATTCTGAAACTAACTTATGGTGGTGATTATACAACTTGGTTAATTTAACAAAAGTCTTTATATTATACTCCTGAAATAGGAGAATTTTATGATATGTAAAACATGCCTCACTAAAGTTTTTTTAAAAGCATTGTGAAGAACATACAGTGTTTAACAGTTCTTAAAATACTTTTCATTTTGGTTCATTGTGGTATTTTTTTCTTGTTATTCTAGCCTGTTATGTTTTTAAGTATGGTACAACATTATTTTGATGCCTTGTGAGTCATTTCAAAAAATAATTTTAAAATGCTTTTGTAAATTATATGTATGTGTTCCTATTACAATAAATAATTATTATCAATTGTTTTTAAAATAACTATAAATAATGCATACTATAGCTATTCTAGAATACTTCTATTCATTGCCACTTAAAGATAATATAATTTTCTAAAAGAATAGAATTATAAAGATGTGAATGTAAAGAAGATATTGACAGCCACTTCCTCACCTCTAGCTACATTCTCTCCCCACTATCTGTTGTTGATAACTTTCAAAAGGATCATTTACCTCAAGGGACAAGCTACAACTTTCTGTCCCCTCCACCTGCATCTTCTCCTAGAGTTCTCTCTTGGTATCTTCATTTATATTTTATTGAGAATAAAAAAGTGAAGGAAGGCAGAAAAGAGACAGTGATAGATAGAGGAGCAAAGAAAAAACAGATGTTTGAAAAGAAGATTGTGTTTGTGTGTGTGTGTGTGTGTTTGGGAGTTTCTTTCAAACTTAATATTGCCTTTGACATTGGAATAAAATCTATTGAAAGATCTTGAGCTAATTCACTTTGCTGGATAGTAATTCTGAGCCACTCTACAGGGATTGTGTGAAATCTGTTGGTGATAGTTTAGGATGGTTCTTCAAAATAGATGATCAAGCTTTGTCAGGAAGAGAAGAGAGCCNAAAAGAAAGGAAGAAGGGGAGAAGGAAGGAGCAAGCGAAGAAAGAAATATTTCCTGACCTTTAATGGGGCTAAATACATCTATTAAGTGCACTTTGTCCGATGTTAACCAACTTTTCTGTGCTGAAGGAAGATAACCTTTTGGGGAACGATATCACCTGTTCAGCCCTATATGTCCTAAAATGCTGTTAAAACATCCATTTTAAAGCTCTTTCAGATAAAGAGACACATTAGTGATGAAAGTGATGCTGAGCCGATTTCTCTCTAGGATTGGCTCCATGCCATATACAATTTATTGAGCTTCACAGGTTAGTAGGATCAGAATAATAGTCTCAAAAGGTTCCAAGTTTTCATGGAAATCGTAGAGTCTCTTTCCCAGGACAACCTACCCCAAGCTTTCTACCCATTCAAGACCTTAGCTGAGGCACACAGCTTTTGCACTGAGCATGATGACCTTGCTGCCATCCCCTAAGATACTAATGACTGAATGACAATGTCCTCTAAAGGGGAATGCAGGACGGAGACCAGCAGTGCAGAGCCTGGTTGCAGGACCTCTCAATATTTTCTAACTAGAACAAGTGAGTTCATTTTCCTTTTAAAACCACTCTTTATATGGCTGCTTTAAATTCTCATAATTATATAATTAGCAACTTTGACAACCATTTTGCTACTTTTAATTATGTCACTAAACATAATTGGAAAACAGAGAAATACACCTTGGAAAAGAAAATAGGAATCTAAGAGGAAAAAAGTTGCTCTACTTAGACTTACACTTATGCCAGCAACTATTCCTACCATTAGTAACTCCAGGGCTTCAGACACATACTTCCCGTTACAATGTCATCGTTTTGTGTATTAAGAATCAAAGATTTAGTCAAATGCTAGGCCCCTTCAGAGACTGTAAAATATCAGCAGAGTGACAGTTTCCTCTCTGATCTACTTTTCCAAATACCTGGCATACCTGTAGCAGAGTGATTTATTGAAAATTTAATGTGGTAGAATAACCACATTCAGAATTAATGATGTCTTATGGGTTTACCATGAAATATTAGGAATTCTTTTAAAGAGGGTATCCAAGGCTTTTGATTTTGTTGTGTTTTAGCCTCCCTTTTCTCAGAAGAGAGTTGAGAGAGTTTTGCTTTGTAAAACCAGGACTCTTTAAGGGTCTATTTGAAAAGAGAAGAAAGGTGTGGCGTGGCCCAACCGCAGAGATTCCTCTGATGCTGAAGGTGTGGAGAGGTGGTGCTTCCCAGAGGTGGTGGGATCTCTGATGGGCGTGGGTGCATGGATAACTGAAGATGGGAAGGAATCTTAAGTACGTAGGCCACGAGAGTCAAAACGTCTCCAGTAAAGGGGCGTGAGAGAAGAGGTGGATGGCATGAGCAAAGAACTTGCTAGCTGCTGACTAGTGTCGATGCCATACAGTTCAGCAGTGATGAGGATGGACTGAAAGCAAGAGGATAAAATATCCTTCCCTTATTTCTTTATTTCTCAAATTGTGTAAGCTCAAGGCACAGAAGAACTCCAGAAAATTAACTGAGGTTGGATTTCCCACCAACTCTATTGAACAGGCAAGATGGGAGGAAAGAAGGGCAAGAATCAGATTTAACGTGATTTTAAAATCACATTTCACAGAGTGCATATGTATTACAGAGCCCAAGTGGGCCGGAAGTCAGATGAGTTGAGCTCATTCCTTGCGTAGAACACAGGACGTTAGAGCCAAATGGCTAGATTCTGGTCTTGGTGATAAACAGCCTGGTCCTGGTTCTGTCCCTTGTTTACTTAGTCTCTACAGACCATAATCTCAACAGACCAAAGTTTCTTCACCTGTAGAAGGACCGTCTAGCAACTAATAGGGTTCTTAGAAAGATTCTGTGTAACAACTATATAAAACGATCATCTTAGTGGCTCACGTATTAGTGGAAGCTCAATAAATATTAGTTGTCATTTTATTACAATGCTTGTCATTCTGAAGCTCAGTCTTCCTAACCTATGAAAGGAAGACTGTATGACTGGCCACCTTCCTGCTGCAAATGCTTACACATTTGAAGAATAAAGTTGCAGAGAAAGGAAACATATAAAGAAAGCTACCCAAAATAATTTTATGGTGACCATTTACTGAGACCTTAAAGTGGGCCAGATCCACAATAAATGCTTTCGCCCATATGATCCTACCTAATCCTTCAAGGAAATTTGTAAGGTTGATTATACAGATTAGGAAACTAAAGGCACACAGAAGTTATCTACTTATGTCCACAGTGAATAAATGATCAAGCCTGGTTTGAAACATGGCCACTTTTGTGCCCTTGTAATTCTAGAAGAATTATGATCTTAAATTCTTCCCTCCTAAATGCAGTGTTCCAATGTTGATAACTACCAAATACTAAGTAATAGCTAAGTGCCTTGTTTTAGACTTGAAAATTTTACTTATAGTTCATTATTTGCATCATAGGATAACTCAATGTGATAGATACTGTATCTCCAATTTACAGGTAAAAAATTTTCTTCATGGAGATACACAGTATAACACAAGAGTTGTAGCTGAAACTGAGATATGGCTGAATTCAAATACTTTACTTTTCTTCTCCTGCTGTAATTCACTGTCTCATATGACCCAGGTTTTCTACTTCTAGGTAACAGCCTAAGAGCTATTAAGATATACACATTCAGCCAAGCTTCCATGTGAGTCACAATCTTAGTAACATTGCTCACAATAGCCAAACATTGGAAATAACCAAAATGTCCATCAACTGGTGAATTAATAGACAAAATGCAGAATATCTATACAATGAAATACTACTCAGCAATAAAAAAGAACAAACTACTGATACATACACTAACAGGAACAAACTTTAAAAGCATTATGCTAAGTTAAAGAAGCCAACATCAGAGACCACATATTATATGATTCCACTTATATCAAATGTCCAGAAAAGCAATTATGTAGAGATAGAAAGTATGTGGTGGTTGCCTGAGACACTGAGTAGAAATGAAGATGAACAGTAAATGGACATGAAGGATCTTATTGGGATAAAAAAAAATTCTGAAACTAACTTATGGTGGTGATTATACAACTTGGTTAATTTAACAAAAGTCTTTATATTATACTCCTGAAATAGGAGAATTTTATGATATGTAAAACATGCCTCACTAAAGTTTTTTTAAAAGCATTGTGAAGAACATACAGTGTTTAACAGTTCTTAAAATACTTTTCATTTTGGTTCATTGTGGTATTTTTTTCTTGTTATTCTAGCCTGTTATGTTTTAAGTATGGTACAACATTATTTTGATGCCTTGTGAGTCATTTCAAAAAATAATTTTAAAATGCTTTTGTAAATTATATGTATGTGTTCCTATTACAATAAATAATTATTATCAATTGTTTTTAAAATAACTATAAATAATGCATACTATAGCTATTCTAGAATACTTCTATTCATTGCCACTTAAAGATAATATAATTTTCTAAAAGAATAGAATTATAAAGATGTGAATGTAAAGAAGATATTGACAGCCACTTCCTCACCTCTAGCTACATTCTCTCCCCACTATCTGTTGTTGATAACTTTCAAAAGGATCATTTACCTCAAGGGACAAGCTACAACTTTCTGTCCCCTCCACCTGCATCTTCTCCTAGAGTTCTCTCTTGGTATCTTCATTTATATTTTATTGAGAATAAAAAAGTGAAGGAAGGCAGAAAAGAGACAGTGATAGATAGAGGAGCAAAGAAAAAACAGATGTTTGAAAAGAAGATTGTGTTTGTGTGTGTGTGTGTGTGTTTGGGAGTTTCTTTCAAACTTAATATTGCCTTTGACATTGGAATAAAATCTATTGAAAGATCTTGAGCTAATTCACTTTGCTGGATAGTAATTCTGAGCCACTCTACAGGGATTGTGTGAAATCTGTTGGTGATAGTTTAGGATGGTTCTTCAAAATAGATGATCAAGCTTTGTCAGGAAGAGAAGAGAGCCCATTGCAGCTGGGTAGAAGAAGAAAGGAGAAAACAACACTGCACATAATTTAGGTTACATTTTCCTTTACTTTCTCAAGGATTTTGGATATCCTTTCAAAAAAAAATAGATTAAAATCTTTTTTTTAAGAAAAAAACAGTCACCAGTTGGGGGATAGGACTGAAGCTGATAATTCAGCCTTTGTGCATCAATAGGATATACCATCTGGAGTCCTTTCTGATTTGTAAGGCATCTGTACTGACCAGGCAGGGCCTGCACTATTGCTAAATATTTGAACATAACTTCTGAATATGAATATCCCAGAAACTTCTAGTCTTGAAGCTTCATGAGGACAAATGGCATGACCTTCTTGCTCTGTCTCAAATACTTAGTACACATAGTTGACACTCCAAAAATCTATCTATCTATCTATCTGTCTATCTATCTATCTATCTATCTATCTATCTATCTATCTATCTATCTATTTTTTGAGATGGAGTCTCACTCTGTCGCCCAGGCTAGAGTGTGGTGGCACAATCTTGGCTCACTGCAACCTCCACCTCCTGGGTTCCTGCCTCTCTCCTACCCCAGCCTCCCAAGCAGCTGGGATTACAGGTGCCTGCCACCACGCCTGGCTAATTTTTTTTGTACTTTCAGCAGAGACTGTGTTTTGCCATGTTGGCTAGACTGGTCTTGAACTCCTGACCTCAGGTGATCTTCCTGCCTTGGCCTCCCAAAGTGCCCTGCACTCCATAAATTAATGAAAACTTTGAACAAATCACCCGAAGAGTTTGAATGTTCCGTGAGAAAGTGGGTACACAAGTCAGTTGTGATTGTAGAGATGCCTTTAAAGCCCCCCACTCACATCCACCATTGTTATTCCATAAATAATAATGGTAATAATTAATCATGACATTATTTTCTTACCTTATGGGGATAGAAATGTAGATGCTGTTTCAGAAGCTAAATTCTCAGGATGCAACAGACATTTCTACACTACCAGAAAGTGAGGGTGTAGTATGGGCACTCTGTGGTCAGCCTGCTCCATTTAAAAACATGATGCTCCTATCTTAGTTTCTTTCCCCTGAAATATGTTATTAAGTTACTGGCAAATTGGAGTTGAAATTAAGGGAATGAAGGAACAAAATTTGACTTACTTTTGAACAAAATAAGTTACAGTACAAATTATTTCTCTATAGTAGATGTAAATAAAACTAAGAGTCCTATTCTAATAGCTGATTAGAATAAAGCAATATTTCTTTTTGGTTCTCCCAGCAAGTTTAATCCTTTCTTTCTGTTACAAAAATAATAGAAAAAATAAGGTGTACCAAGGAAAGGAATAGATTTGTGTGTCTTTGGTAGGGGTGTGTGTGTGTGTGTGTGTTTGGGAGAGGCAAGGAAATGCCAAACTTAAAAGGCATTTTAAATATTAGGTCACAAAGAAGCCTAAATTAAATTCTACACCAACAAAGACATTTGCATCCATAGGACCAACTGGGTAAAATTAAAGCTGGAACTCAATAGATATAAAATAACAATAATAAAATAATTGGAGGTTTTAGATTTCAATGAGGGGTCATTATATGCTCTTTCTATCAATATAATGGGCTATAAAGATGAGCTCTTGCCCAGTTATAGTTATTAAATACCACTTTTTTTCCCTAAAAATGCGATGCCTGAAGATGCTCTTTTGAGACTCTAATTTGGTTGATGACATTTTGACACCTCTGTTGGGATTTCAGGTCTTCATCTCAGGGAAATTCTGCATTTTGTGTTCTAAGACCTGACCCTGACCTCACCCTGCCATGTCGCATCTTGAAGATTTGTCTCCTTATCATTTTTCTATAAGCCTCAAAAAATTATCTGGATGAATTTCACTTTTTTGTCTTGACACTTAACATGTGGTAAGTAGACAAAAAAATTTTGGTTGATGAATAGCAGGGGAATTCAAGAAGAAGTTTAAATTGCAAACTTGCATTCTAGTTCAAAGACCCATGCATTCTGTGCTGGTGAAAGCAGACCTGGAGAAGAAGCACATGAATACACTGAAGTGCTTTGGGGAGGGTAAGAACAGTGGAAAGGGGCTGGCAAACATGGGATAGGAAAAACAAAACTAAAGCATGGGTTATGACTCAAAAGCTGTATAGGAGCCAAGCAAGTAATAAAGGTGAGTAAAATGGGGCAGCAATAAAGAATAGTTTTCACTGCCTTAAATAATGATTCTTTTTCCTTTCTTTCTTGAAAATGCAGACGTCTCAGTCCTTCTTCATTCATCCATCCTTTGATAGAGAAATGAGTCCAAGAAATATTAAGTTTCATCTTTAGAAAAATAAAAGTGTAAGTAAATGATGAGTCATTGAGAGGACCAAGAGGAGGGGAGGCTGCCCCATCTAATGAAGCAGTGGCTATTTAGCTAATTGATGCTATGTAGCAAAATGGTCAAAGTGCTTCTAGAGAGTATCATCATTATCCAAAATGGGGATTCATTATTTCATATAAAAATCTCCCAACTTAAAAATATTAGCTATGTTTTGGCCAGGCATGGTGCCTCACGCCTGTAATCCCAGCACTTTGAGAGGCCAAGGCTGGTGGATCACGAGGTCAGTAGTTCGAGACCAGCCTGACCAACATGGTGAAACCCCATCTCTACTAAAAATACAAAAATCAGCCGCACATGGTGGTGTGCACCTGTAATCCCAGCTACTCAGGAGGCTGAGGCAGGAGAATCACTTGAACCCAGAAGGCAGAGGTTGCTGTGAGCTGAGATCACACCATTGCACTCCAGCCTGAGCAACAGAGCAAGACTCTAAATATATATATATATATGCATGCTATATTTTAACCAAAAGGAGACACCCTTGTGAAGGCCAATATTGTACGCATATTGTGAATCACATCTGCAGGGAAAATCTGGCCGTAGGCGTCAATGACATCTCTGATAAATGGCTGGCAAAAGAGAAAATTCAGAGCTAGAGCCATGAAAGAAGATCTAACAAAATAGAGTGAACTTCTTCTGGACGACCCTAATGAGAAAAGTAGCCCCATGGATGAAAGTTACCAAAAAGAATATTTCAGTGCCTCAGGGAGAAAACCAGTCTACAAAGTTAAACCTCTGTGAGTAAAACAGGTTGGCTCATGATGTGACAGGTGCTCCACAATCAACCTCTAACTGGATGGTCTTCAGTCAGAGATCTTGCTTAGGAAACTTTTTCTTGGCTCCTCTGTGAGGGCTCTAGCATCCTTTCTAACCAGAAAAGGCAGTAACTTTAGCCTGACTCTCAGCAGTTAAACAAAGGAAACCACATAGCATAAACTAAGTTTAGTTCCTTTACAGTTAAAGTTTTATTTACTCATTGTTGACTCATGTTAGGTAATACCTTCATGGGCTCTGGAGTAAGACTGCTTGAATTGCAATTGAGGCTTTATCATTATTAACTTTGTCACCTTGAATCAACAACTTAAGTTCTGTGAGTCTAAATTTCCCAATATGCAAAAAGGGTTTGGTAATAATACTTCTTTTACAGTGTTATTGGGTAGATTATATTAATACATTTTAAGTGATTAAAATATATAGTAATTGATTCACAAATATTAATCAGTTGTGATAAAAGTAAAGTGTCACCAGCAACCATAGCAATAGCTGTGGTAAGTCCTATGATGATTGGGGAGGTAATGGAAATATATTATAAATTTGGTACTCTAATGTGATTCAAGATACTAGAATATAAACTTAATAACAGCAGGGACTGTGTCTGTCTTATTTGTCATTGTATCCCTGTGCCAGTTGAGCAAGTTGTTGGAATCAGTTTTTAAACCAAGGGAGATTCTACAGAGACCCTTTATAACTGCATTTGGTAGGAAGACTGTAAAGAATAACCGTAGTGTGCCCAGGTTTTAAAACATGTAAACAAGCTGAGTTTGCCTAATTTAAAGTACAGTTTAGCAGATTCTTCACAGTACTGATAAATATATCTCAAACTTTGAAAATTATTGTTTTTGCAGACATCAGTAAAACATTCTTTTGTGAAGTTTAGTTGAAAAATATGAGACCACTCTAGATACCAGATAATAGTAACCCAGCTGGTTCCATTCACTCATAATAAGTGAGATTCAATAGCACTTCTCTACTAAATCACAAATCACAACGATGACACTAAAAATCTGTGAAGCCCAATGAGTCCCATCAACTGATCAGAACAGACACTCAGCCAATCAGAATAGATGTCAGCCATGAGCAACCAGTAGAGATGAACTGATGGGTACTGGCTGAATGTTGACCCTACAGATCAGATGCCTGGGCTCTTTGGGTCACTCATTCATAAATAACTATAATCTCAAGTGTTAGATCCTCAAAGGTTAAAGCTCTCCTGTTTAAACAGATATGCTTATGTGATTATAGGGTTATATGGTAACACTTTAATGTAATACTCCATGCACACACTACCGTTATTGTATCTTTATCTGTTTGGGCTGAACTGATGCCCTCACCAAACAGCTGTTCCAAGATCTGAAAATGTGGACTATGTTTTGCTTGGGGCACACTTACAATTATATCCTGGAGTTCTCCATGTCCAGTCCAAAAGATACTTGTTTAAAAGAGCAGAGCCTTCTATTTTCCCTCAGCAGGTCCAGAGTGTCCTGTGCCTTTGTTAGGATTTAAATCAACACTCTAATTACAGGCAAAAGCAGAACATTAGAAACCAATGCCAAGACTGGAGAAAGCTGTTTCTTCTCATGACCAAAAAGAGTTACACAAATTGCTCAGATCTGCTGCCTTCACTAATGTGGAGGCACAAGAGGCAGATGAGAGAATCACCCCTCCTTCTCTCCGTCCTTAGCATTTGGGTTATCATTATTTCTAAAAAAATGTAAAAGCAACAGGATTTTTATGGGCAACATATAGAGAAAGAGATTGGTGACATCAGGGGACCTAAATTTTACACTTCTTAACACTAACAGATGATTCATTTGGGGCCATTAATATCAATTGAGATATTGTCAACATATGCTTTCTGTTTACCAAAACCTTCACCATTTAGGCTCAAGATCTATGTTGCAGACAGGACTAGACATCAGAATGGAAAGATATTTAACATTCTCTACTTTCATCTGTCTATTTTGAAAATAAATTTGGATTTGGGAAGACTGAATCATCACTAACCAGTGTTTAATAAAATTGGTCCTCAGACCACCTACATCAAGATCCCCTGATGTGCTTGTTAGAAACGTAGATTCAAAATCCTCAACCAAGAACTACTGATCTATCAGAGACTATGTCTTACCAATTTCTGTATCCATAACTCCAAGCATGCTACTTAGCCTAGAAGTACTCAATAAGTTTGTTGAATAACATGACTTATTAATTAATAAGATCCTGAGATAGATGAGTTGGATGGGATTAAATTAACCAGGGCTTTGCTTTTATCCTCCTTCCCACTGATCTTCAGTTGGCAGGACTGAAGTAGTTGGAAAAATACAAGTCAAAACATTTTCCATAGTTCCTTTTAGGCTTCCAAATTTCCATCAAGTCAGCAATCTTTAAGAGATGAAGTTAGTCTTGGAGCAGTTCTATGCTGGCTAAAACTCAAAATAATCTAAATGGTCTAGAGTTAAAGCCTAAACTTCAGACAAACAAAATATTTAACACCTGGTGAAGAATGGGGAGAACTGTCTGTGATGGAAGTGCAGAACTAAAAGTAGAAGATGAAGAGGAGAGCAACCAAGAAATGCATTTGTCACAGGTGTACACACAGGTATCCTATATAACTGTCTAGGGCAGACCTGACCATAAAGGAGTAGATGGCATCTGATATGGCAGAATTTAGGTGTCAAAACCCCTCAGAAACCCTACATTGTCTCTTCCACCAGCTTTTCTTGCTGAAGCATGAAGAATCAGAATATTTTGGAAATATGCTTAACCACTGATTTCTATTCTAAGTCCCACAAAACTGGAGCTTACTCAATTTTACATGACAGACTGGATTAAGTAAGGTTCTCATTGCATACCATCTCAGAATCTTCACCACTCCAATGGGCATGTCTAACATACCCTCGAGAATCAGCACGTGCCACTTGTGTCTGTGTAGAGACAGAGGTTGGTCTGCTCAACTCAGAAGTAGTGAGAAGGAGTAGGCCAAGAAAGTTGACAAAAGAAGATAGTGAGTGAGTCTCAGCCCCCCCTAAAACACAAGTCAGAGGGCAGCTGCTCTCACGAATGTTAGTTGCTTCGTGATTTCATTATGACCTTATACAGGGCACTTCTTACAAATGACACTGCTGACAATCCTGGAATGCTGACCCCAGTACTGTGCCCTCATTCTGTGTATCTTAATTTGAGCAAGCTAGGTTTGTTTCCTCAAAAGAAAAATAAAGGAGACTTCCTGGTTCTAGGAGGGAGGTGTGTTGACAACAAATCCCAGTAAAGACAACAGTGGTTCATGAAGAAACTGACCATGTGTTATCTGGAAAAAGATTATTTAATAATAGGTCTCTTTGTCTATGTGGTGGCCTGTGCTGGTTTTTCTCTTCCTGTATTTTCTGTCTCTTGCAGGGCTCCACAGTTTGACTCCCCAGGTCATTATATACACGAACAGAGCCAAGACAGTTTGACATTTGCTTTGGGTGATAATGTACTCAAAGGGATTGGAATACACCCGTGGTGGGTGCTGTCCCCTCGCCCCAACACACACAGAGGTATGCCAAATACTAAAAAAAAAAAAAAAAAAAGAAAAGAAAATAGGGGAGGAGTCATGTTCAAAAGCACTAATTCAACCTTTTAATTAAAAAAAAAAAAAAGCCAAAATGTATCTATTTTATCTCCGTGTCCCATCTGATCAAAGTCCAAGAACATGAACTGGGTCATAAAACAAGTAAAACACCCCAGAACGGGAGGATGAGAGGATTGGAGAAATACTGTCGGCAAACAGCGTGCACTGATACAGCTACAAAACCATCTTGCAGTTCCCAGCTCTGGTCCCTTCTCTCCATCCACTGGGGAGTTGTCCCTTCACCCCAAGCTTTTCCACACAGCACAAGAGCAGCTTCTATCCCGTCCTCGGCATTGTGCAACCGTCCGTTGCTCTGGCTTAGACTTGTCTTCAACCTCAACAAACCTGCTATGCCCTGCTTTTCTTACCATCTTCACTTTGTAATACATATGTCTTCTGTGTAAGGGAAGGTTTATCTAGATTGTTCCAAACCAGCTTTGAATGGGAAGAAGCGGGATCTTACTTATTTTAATAAATGTCATCATGCAAAATCTTTTACGAAGACTCTTCTCTTGGTACAGCTCTTAGTGATTTACTCCTTTCCCAAAGCCTTCTTTTGATTTTAAAGCGTCTATTGGGTTGACCTGTTCTGACTGCAATACTTTTAATAAGTGATCTATGAATGACTTAACTGCTTGGGTACCGTTTAAATTCATTAGAAAATCTGGAATTGAACTTCTGTCCATTTTTCCCTTCAAACTCTTGCTAAATGGGGCTAGCATACTGATGTCAGAAAATGATGTGCGCTTTTAAAATTGAAGTTCCCTGTAACAAATCTCTGTTGATCCAGGAATTCGACAAGCAATTGGAAGTAACACCTATTAAGCTTCTACTTACTGTATGTCAGACACTTTTACATATCTCATTGTCTTATCTTCACCGAAACTCTTAGGGAGGTGTGTTCCCTACTTCCCTACAAGTAAACTATGGCTTAGAGTTAGGATTCAGACACAAGTCTATGTTATTTACGCTGCACAATGTGGGTGCCTAGTAAGGAGTGAATCTATTATCCAGAGTCTCTCTGGCTTTACAGCTTATCCTCTTAACCCCTGCACTCTAATGGCTGCTTATTTAAGCTTCCTTGGTGGAGTTCCGTCACCCACACCATGAGGTCCCTCCTTAATTTGGCCTCTGCCTGCCTCTCAAGCCTCACTGTGCACCATTTACCCAATTTAGACCCACGCCCCCAACTATGTGTAGTTTTCGCAACAGGAAATGCTGCTTCATAGCTTCACAAGGTTCCTCTGTATCCACCCAGATAATTCCTATTCTTCAAGAGTCAGCTCATGTGCTCGTTCTGCCATGTTTACCCTGACCTCTACACCACCAGGCAGTTAGACAATTTCTTTGTTGTGTTTCCATATTCACATATGTGCCTATACCACTTACAAGCTATGACTCTTCCAGGTTGTCTTCCTATGAATAGCATCTCCAGGACCCAGCACAATGCCTGATGCATAGTAGGATCTCAATAAGACTTCGTTGGCTGAATATGTGATTCTGTAGCATAAAGATCAAAGTATGGACTCCAGCAACCTTTAAAGTTCAAAAGAGGGTTACATCATGCTTCATACTGTTGATTTCTCATTCTTCCCAATCCTGTTTTCCTATTTTGTCAATTCTGGCTTTGTCATAAGCCTGTAACCCCAGTTAATGTTGATCTCATTATTTTTGTTTCTGTAGCCTAACTGTACTTTCTGACATGCTTTCATCATACTTTGGGCTCCCTCTCTGGCTTCCTTGATACTACCATTTCACTTCTTCATTCTTAGTTTCACTGTACATGTGAACTCCCACCACTGGTGTGGCAACAATTTAAATTCCCTCCCTAACTCCTCAGTTTTAACAATGCCAGCAAAAACTAATCCAATAGAAAGGGGGAAAAATGGCTCTTCATGCAGAAGATTTGCAGCAAGAGATGTAAGAAAAGCCATTCCCAGCTGGAAACAAATGTTCCCGGCTTTGGGCTCCTCACCTTGTGGTCACAGGTGAGCACTGAACTCTTGGTGAGCAATCAGGCTTTGCAGTCTCGTAAGTATGAGAGAGCATCACTGCCCATCTCATCTTCTTCCTGGCAGATAAAACATTCTTTTGCTTCTAATTAAAAAGATTAATAAAGGAATAGAACACATCAGGCGCACATCAATCATTGCCCATGTGGTTCTTATTACTGTAATTAAAAGTTATCTTTCCCAAATTTTGGGATAAAAGTGCCATGATCTGGAATTGAAAACACATTGTAAGTTTCACATTTGCCAACTTCATTTGTTTTTCCTCTTTACAAGAAGAATGGCAAAGCAATACTCTTATGGCTGATATGTTTATAGGTGTCCTTAATAGCAGTCTCTCTGAAAAATACATTTCTTTATTTCTTGAAACACCCTGAAAGAAGGTGCATTTTCCTTTTGTGTTCAGAATGTATGATTGCTTATTTTATAATTCCTATGCCTGTTTTTTCTTTTGTTCAGCTGTCAGTGCCCTTGAAAATTCTGATATGAAAGGCATTTTAATGACAAGTTAAAATTTACTAAAGGCTCCACTATCATGCTTGGGCTAGAACAAGACAAACTTAATGCTTAAAGAATTTCTGTCTCCCAGAATGCATCAGCTTCCCCAAAATGGAACAAAGCACCAAGCCCCTTGATTCACCTGGAAATGTGTATGATTCTGGGGACACTGAATCCTTTTATACAATCTGAAGGAGTGAAGTCAACCCTGGGTCAATTTCTGGGGGATTAGCAATGCAATTTCACTGCAATCAAATTTTATTAAGAACTGACAGGTCAACCGGGCACCATGGGCTTATGAGTTTATTAGGCTGCAGCCAGGGTGGGAATGGCTGGAGACACAGAGGGCGGTTCAGAAAGTTCATAGCTCACATTCTCTTTCTGGGTATGAGGTCTCCAGGCAAGAATGATTCTCCTAGGAGTCCAATTGATTCTTAAGGTTTCTGGCTTTTTCTATACCAGTTTATATCCCTCTCCCTTCTTTGAACTTACAGTTCTTACTGGTATTCCTTCTCTCTCTGGCTCTTTGCACTTCCTGGTTGCTGGAAGCCTTGCTGGTTGAAATGCATGAACATTGCTTTTCCCAAGGCTCTCGGCCTTCCAACTCAAGCCTCTATCTTCTCTCTGTTTCTCTTATCTGTGTCAAAGCAGGGGGCTTGTAACAGTCTTTGCACATCTTGCATCTGCACAGTTCAAAGCAGAAGCCTGCAGCCTCAGTGTTTTTTCTTATCTATCAAGGCTTCCCTGTGCAAACAAGGGCCTCAGCAGCTTCATCTACGTGGCTCCTGCACAGCCCAACTCAGCACACATTGAGATGGGGTGAACCCCTGTAAAATTCTAGTTTCTTCTATGAAAAAAGTGCATACAACTCCAATTTGCACAAATCTGAATCTACTACTTAAAAACCTGATGTTTTACTACAGGATGGAGGGACGGAGATGGTAACAAAAGAATTAACATGAGTAAATCACTGATTGAATGAATAAAAAAAAAAAAAATAAAAAAAATCCCTTTTGAAAAAAAAAAAAAAAAAAAAAAAAAAAAAAAAAACCTCATGTTTTTAGCTTATTGACACTGAGCAGCCCCCGGGGCCTTTGCCTAAGACCAAAGTCCTTGTCCTCAAGGACTTAATCCCCTATTCCAATAAGACATTCAAATTTGTGTAGAGCCACATTCCCAGATTGAAATACTTCCTTTCCTCAAATCATATTATTTCAATCATTCATGTGGCACTAAGTGCAGTGCTCTTTGTATCTTAGCATTTTGTGTTCATTCTTTCTACCTAGGTTGTGAGTCTTTGGAGGCAGGGAGATCTGCCTTTTTTCTCTTTGGTTCCCAGCACCTTTCACAATGTTCTCACATTGCAAGTGCTCAAAGAATGTTCACAAGGATGATGACTTTTAGTGATTCCCACAGTGGGTAAAGTCAGAACATTACAGAGTTAGCCCAGCAGGTGGAAAGCACGCACATGGAAATGCTTGTAGTTATGGATAATTAATACCCTTCTGCCACGCTTGTCTGTGTCAGAGGCTGTCATCTTGGCCTCCCCTGGATTTCTTACAAGTTGATGGTCTGTGCTCAGAGCCTCCCTTGCCTACACCAACATACTAAGGCAATGAGGCAAAGAATGGAGTCAGAATTTCTTTCCCTGAGAAAGGATCTCAGTTTATCTAATCAGTGCTTAGAAAAGTGCAATGGAGGCAGCAGCCAGTTAGCTGCACTTGCGGGATGGAATTTTAAAAAACCAAATTATCATGTTCGTAGGAGCAGGTAACCTCTGCAGCTTTATGAAGAAATAACAGAGAATGGAGCCTAGCCTAGGTACTAGTCCCTCTGCCAAACACACAGGACATGGACCTAACCCCAGATGGAAAGCCAAACAGAGGGATGGAGGTCAACATTTTTTCAGCTCAGAACTGGAGTTTCCTAGTTTGGGTCCAGGGCTGTAGAGAAGGACCACATATTGAATCCAGAAGCAAGACCAAATATGCAGAACAAGATTTTTAAAAATGGAAGAGACTCTATAATGCCAGTACTTTAAATGCTCAGAGTATATTCTCCAAAACAGTCAGTTTTTGTTATCTTGTCACCTGCTGTTTTGTTATCTTGTCATACCCCTATAGTTCTTTACTGAGGAACTAGCCTATATTGAAAGTTAAATTTTCCAAGGGAGAGCCATACATTTCAAATATTCTAGGTCTGCAAATATTTTCAATGAAATCAAATGAAAACATATCATTTGAGACCACAGATATTTTCCACATTTTTCTTTGTTCCTCTTGGATACTTTTCTAACTTATGTTTGGTTTCATCACTTTTTAAGACAAGAAAACATATCAGTGGGACAGTTAGAGCACCAGCCCAACAGAACACTCAGAAACAAGCAACAGAAGCACATTGTTTAGGCTGCAGATCCTTTTTTTACTTTTCCATATGTTGGTCTACATGGAGCTAGTGATAAGGCAGAGTGTCTGTCACCCCGACAGCTAGTCTGGAGGCTCTTGTAGGGAAAAAAAAAAAAAAAAATACAGCACAACACATTGGTTGGAAATGGAAATGGACGTTTGGATGAAATGTTTTGTAGGTAAGGGGCTTGCTTTCCAACTAGTCTGCAAAATCCTTGAGACAGAGCCATGTACCTATCATCCATAATGCATGGCTTATTTTTAGTATACATTTACATACAAAGTTGATTTGAAGTCCTCGATGAACACTTCTTTCCAAAAAAAGTTTACTGGCTGTTGCGGAGATACAATCTCCATTTAAACGGCATCCTTCGTGCTTTGCCTTGGTGGCTGGCCATGCATTTTAAAGACAGTTTCTCCTACCCTGTTTGAATAAGGAGTTCCACCCTCAAAACCCAAGAGCAACTTAGCGGGGCTTCATCCTGTGTCATGTTTGGCCAGGGCTACACTTCCTTTTATCCCTTTCACTCTTTGATTATCAGGTAAGTGACACTTACACCTACGCATAACTTTCAATGGTATATATTAAGGGCATTGTTTTCTCAGACACATATTGAAGACATGCTGTAATTCAAGATTAATAGAAGGTAACAAAGATGGCAGAGGCAAAAGAGATGGTAACTTTCAATGGACCTGCAAGAAACTCCTCCTCCTCAAATGACAGTAATAAGTAAGGAAGATGAGTAATTATTGCTCTATTACCATAACCTGCCATGTTGTGGAAATGAGTTTAGTTCTAAAGTAATACTAGCAGGCTCCGGGATTCCACTCAATTTGTGGAAGTCCTGTAAAATCTAGATATACATTCCTAATGGGTCCCAGGAACACACCAGAAATTCAACAGTAAGCCTAAACTGCTCTTGGAGGTCAGAGAATTTCCAGCCAGCCTGAATACACACTGACTATGTGATGGTAAGATCTTTGCCTAGAAATCTTCCCATACCTGCTCAGACTTTCTTGAGAGTGACTTTCCAGAGTTAAGCTGGCATAGACTGGCTTTGAAGGTTTGCAAGAAACAGGGAGCAGTGTTTCATATGGTCATACCTCATCGTTGCCATCTAAAACAGCTGCTGAACTGTTGAGCCAAGGTTTCGAGAAATGTATGGGATGAGCTACCTAGAGTTTAGTACTTGAATAAATGTTACAAAATCTATATGATGAATACAGCTAAGTCTTCAGATATTTGAGGTAGCTTTTCTAAACTTTACAAGAGCCCTGAATTTGGTTTTAAGTTAGAACAAGAAAGTCACATAGGAACAATATTTCTTTTAAATTACTCCACGCTATGAGATTACATGGGGAGCAGATGAAGGCAGAATAATAGAGTTCAAAATATTGTATTTCAAGAACAAGAAATAGTGTTTAGCAGGACTTTTGAACATTTTGAACATGTCTAAAAGCAAAAAACAAGTGCCTCGCCTAAACATTAAACATTAGAGGAAGGTTATTTGTTCAGATCCCTGCTTCATGTTACACAAATAAATAATAAAAAAGGGTTCTGGGCTTTCTAAATAGGATGCATTCTGCATTACGAATTTAGATGCAAATGTGGTGTGATGATCATCAGTGTTTATCATTTTACCATCATGATATAGGCTATAGCTTGTAGGCAAACTGCCTTAGAAAAATGGGCTTCTCAAGCTTCTCCTGCTCCCCAAGAGGAACCACAGAAGCAAACGAAGCTTTCTCTTTAGATTTCTAGACAGACCATCAATAATGGAGTGTAGAACAGTGACGGGCCCCCAAAGCAAACTCACTGTGGTCTGGGTAATGTGAACCCTCATCATTTTGATGATGCCGTTTTGAGAGAGATTTGTTATGTGCTGCCTATGTTTCATTTCCAACTGATCTGCTGCGACCCATTTGAACTGACCAGGGACAATAGCCAGCGCCTGAAATATAAGCATCTCACTTCATTCACTGAAATAGGGCCCTCAAGAGCCAGAAATTCTACTGGTTTCATTGCTTACTGGCTTGTAGTGCAGCTTGGGTAATGTAGAAGTAGACTAATGCTGAGGAAACTGGTAGCTGGATTAGTTAACATTATTCTCCTCCTTCCTCTTCCCTTTTCTTCTGCAATTCCTTGACAAAAGCTTTTTTAATGGCTCAGACAAGCCATAATTGAGCACTGTACTAAATACTTCAACATGCATCAGAGATTTAATCATTGCAGAGGCCCTGTGTGGTTAAGCATTTTATAAATAAAAAACAAACAAACAGCAGCATCGACAGGTTAAGTAATCTGCCTGAGGTTGCACAGCTCATGAATAAACCCCAAACCCATATAAATCAAAAGTTGTTAACCACTATGCTATAACTGATTTTTATGATCACACTGGCTTCAGTTGCCAAATTTCTGAAGAACATACCTCCTCATTCCCACTCCTGCTTATCTATCATCATAACACCTCCTGTAAACAACTTTTATCTTCTTCTTATATGTTTTTTAAAAATTAAATTTGGGTAGCTTTCAGAATTATTCTTGATGTTTTGGTTGGGCAATATCACCCGCCACTTCTAGGGGAAACTGACAGAAAAGTGTTCAGTCAGCAGAGGCCAGTTCTTTATCCCTAGGAGCTCATCTACAATTTTGCATTATAATTTTGAATTATGTTCTCAAAGTGGCACCTTTAATTCTATTTTGGGCCTCCAAAGAGCCAGATGCACCTTAACTATGGAAAGCAACTGCTCAGAAAGTCATAGAGGGATAGACAATGGCAGGTGGAGAATACATCATGCTGCCTCTGAAATTGAGGGTCCACAAAAGGAACATAAAAGACAAAACTGGAATGAAATGGAGGTCAGAAAGTACTACAACTCTCTTAAGTAGGAAAGAGAAAAACAGTCATAATAAAAGGGACATAAAACAGAAAATGTCCATATTAAAGATCAAAAACTAATGAAAAGAACAAGGTAAGATTCCTTCAACAAATTTGCGTTGAGTACCTACTGTCTTCTAGAACTGGAATATAGCAATAAACAAGAGAGGCAAACACCTTGTCCTCCTTGTGGAGTCTATAGTTTATTGGGAAAGATAGATATGGACCAAATGTCTATAAAGCTTGGAGAGTGTTTAGGGTGTTTTTAAGCTTTGCAAAGCACTTTAGATGCTGAAAACTGAAGGGCTAGCGCAAGTTGTCTAGGAAAAGATTAGTAGAATAAAGAATAAAATAATGCATGAAAATGTAAAAAAAAAAAGTCTTAACAGTGTGCTTTATCTCCTTATGTTTCGACTAGCCTAGTTCAGTAGGAAGTTCATGTTTCCACCATATTTCATTGGTCTGTTTTTGGACCATTTTGTACAGAATACTCCAAAGTCTGTTTAGGGATCATGTTCTGTGATGACTTGGAAAAGAAGATGGTGTGTCTGTATATTTTTTCTTTTGCCATTGAGATGTTTGACATATTTGGGTGCACAATAAGCAAACACAGATGTGACTGAAGCAAAACAACACAAGGAAGTAATGATGAAAAGCTGAAAGTGAAAAGGCCATGCAGCATATTTCACAAATGATTTGAACACCAGAGGTCAGACCATATCAGCCGTATGGTTATGCTCCCACATGAATATCATATTATAGGAAATACACATTGGAGAAGAATTAAAAAGGTGCACAAGGGGGTAACCAAGATCTGAAAGTCTTGGTATGCAACATATGCAACAAGGTTAGTGACTGAGCTCTGCGGAAGGAAGAGCAGGTCAAACAGTGGTGTTCCTCATTCTGAGACTCAGAAGACCTGTAGTTACATGGTTGGGAAAGAAGATAGATGCAAGACCAAAAATTCCAATGAACTACATCTAAAGCAACGCCATTACACATAAAGTAATTTGGGAAGTAGACTCCTAAAGTCAGCAGGAGATGCTCCACATATGCACATACTAACGGAGAAATGGGAAGAGGAAATGCCTGAGCTCAAGAAGAAGCAAAGTTGGGAGTGGGAAGAGAGAGCTCAGCTGTCTTGATTTCTCCAGAATGCCTTTTTAACATTTCAGACAGTGAAGTAGTGGATGCATACAGGGCTGTTACGAACATCACCTACTCTTCAGGACAAATGAAAAATGCCACCACTTGACAACTAAGAAAGCTGGCAAGTAAAATGGGGGAGCAGAAAGTGATCAACAAGAAATTTACCATGAAACCAACAGAAAATATCTGGCAACTTAGCAAAGACTTATTTTCCTAAGCTATGAAAATAATTTTTCTATGGTATAGCTAAGAGAATTGCCTAAAAGTCTCAGAAACGCCTGGTGATTTACTGAGTGATCTCATTACCTCCCCTCTGCTTCTGTCCTCTGCATAAATTGTCCTACTTAGCAGATAATGTTTGGGGAACTCTTTCCTGCAGCTGTCTATTAGCTATCTTCAAAAACTCTCTCCTTAGACCACAAAAGTGGGTACTGAGGCATGAATGCTCTGAATGATATTCCTTAATATAAAACATTGTTTTGTCATTCGTTCCTTCATTCGCTCATCACGTATACCATAAGTGCTCTGCACACCACGTGCCATGTTTAGAGGCAGATCTCGAAAAGATGACTCCACTTCTCCACTTTTACACAATGGACTTTCTGATTATCTCAAGGAGAGGGAGTAGATGATGTTATAAATGAATATTCTAGGGTGCTCTAACCTCGTATACAGCTTCAGTGAATGCAAATTGTTACCGCAGTCTTAGTGGCTTTGTTTCTAAACTACGTCAAGCTGGCTGGTCACCATAACTTTGGTCCTGACAGATAGATACAGGGCTAACTCCAGGGTTTGAAGTATAATCGGAGTATAAAGCCAAAAACAAAAAATGTAAGAAAACAATATCATCAATACATGTTAGACAATTAGTAAAAATAGTATGCCATTATTTTTTCTCATTCTAGCAGAATATTCAATTTCTTATTTTGTATTTGTAATTCTGTGTTCCTTCTTAAAACAAGCTCCTTCCCCTGTCCCCAGCTGTATATGCCTTAAGCCCCACAAAACTTCAATTTGCCCCTGGTAGAGAGATAGGAATGCTTCTTTCTTGGTTCTGCTATTATCTACTACTAGGGTTGGTCACTAAACTTATTTATTTATTTATGGTTGTTGTTATTATTACTATCTTTAAAGGGGAAAATCCTCGTTTCTTTATTTTAAATTTTTCCCTCTTATTTCCTATCAAGAAAAAAACCCAAAGATTTTCCCAGTAGCAGAAACCAGAAATCTGGGAGTCAGCCTGGTCCCTTAACCTGTCAAAGCCAAACCAATGTATGATTCTTTTGATTTTGACTTCCATATCTCTCTTAATTTCATATCTTTTCCTCCATCCACCTCCACTCTTGTGACCACTGTACAAGTTACCATCACTCAAAACACTCTTAGGTTCTAAACAATCACAGTGAACTGGTAGGAGATAAATTTTACAAACTTTCTTGCAAAATGTTTCAATAATTTATACTAAGCATCTTCAGGACATTTTGTTTTATTTTAAAATTTTTATTTCTTTTAATATTTATTTATTATTTTACCTCCTGTTTCCTTTAAACTTACATAACAACACTTTCAATGAATAGTAGTGGTGAGTTTTAGAAAAGGTAAGCAGTGGAAATATACTTGTCATGGTAAAATTCATTTTAGTTAAGGCATCGTTTACAAACCCTCCAGCCCTCCCTACTTCAGCTTGGTAGTGCATCTACTACAGCAGTTCAACTTCAACAGTCATCTGTGGGACTTATATTGATGTTTGGTTCTGGAATTCTTTTTTATCTTTTCATATATGTAAGTCCCGATACGCTTCCTAATCTAAATGTCCTAAAGTGGACATGGAATTATCTGTCTCCTTATAGTTCTCATTGGACCTAGTACTGAAACACTGTAAGTGCTTACTAAGTATTTGTGGATTTGTTCAACTTACTTGAATTACAAGATTTTGCACTGGTAACCATCCTTCCATCCACCCATTTAACCATCCATCTATCCATTTAACAAACATTTATTAAGCGCCTATGTGTGCCACTATGGATGCCCAGAGTGGGAACAAATGAAAGATGGGCTGTTCTGGTGGAAGTGGGCTGGAAGACCTGGAGCCCAGCCTGGCTAACTTCCTCCTGGTGGCATTTGAAGCTTACGTCTGTGGATGGGAGTGAGTGATGTGTACCAGGCACTATCCCCACAACCTCACTCTGTCAGGTACTTCCTAAGTCATGTGCTGGCGATATAACAGTTAACACCTGTACAGTGCCTTCCCTCCAAAAGCTCACATTGTCATGGGCAAGACCAGGAGGTAATGAGACAAATCGTAATAACTTTGCCTAAAGAAGCTAAAGGAAGTTACACAGTGGGGATATCTTTTGAGATAGGTCTTGAAGAAGGAGGGAATCATCCAGCAGGCATATAAAGTGGGGAAGCACTCCTAGGATAGGAATTGGCATCAGCAAGGGCATAGTCGTGTGCAAGCACATGCCAGTGAAGACAAGAGGGTGCTTCTGTGGCTCTGACATAACACACATGGAGGTGGAGCAGGGGTGTTGCAGCAGTGGGATACTGCAGAGCTTTGTTGACTATCCTGAATGCAACCAGCAGCCATCCTCGCTTTTAGATGGGGTGATGTGATCAGCCTTGCATTTCAAAGCTAATATAGAAAACACCTTACTGGTTCTGAGCCTCCAGAGCAGGAATCTTATATCCAGATTCCAAAATGATTTGTCACTTGGTATATAACTGTGAATGTCTGCCAGATGGACTCATAGAAGCCGCTATCACAGACCCATCCCTTCTGATATTAATTGTACTTAATTTGAACTGTGAAACTTCAACAGTGTTGGGGAAAGAGAATGTTTGAAAACATAAAAGAGAATGTTGAAAACATAACTCTCTCATTTTAAAAGTTTTCAAAGAAAGTAAGAATTCTGGACAAGGAACTACAATATTCACTCTCTTTCTCTAACTGTACATTTCTTCTAAACAATTTTTGAGATTTCTCCATTGATTAAAGTTAGGACTTCACTGTGGGAACCCTTGAGTTTTAGCCAAACATAGATTACGTTTTGGATAATGCTGTGCACAGTGAGATGGAATATGCCTACTTTTGTGTATCTAAAAATGATTAAGAAGTTCTGTCCTGAATGTGAAAGCCAGAATGAAATGATACACATTAGGCACAAAGCAAAGAAGTAAAGTACCACCTGGAGGGCAAAAAATATGGGTTTCGACATGGGCATATCTGTAGGTCTATCAAAAATATGATAAGGCAGAAAAAGCTGCTTGCATTAAGATCCACGTCTCTGAATTCTCCCAGAATCCAGGCACAGTCAAGTGTGGGGAGATTGGCACTTCGCTGGGGAGGTCTTCTAGGCAGAATGAGCAGAAATGTTAATCATTAACCTCAATGCGAAGCCCTGTGTTAAGAGTTCATATTTGTAAATGTTTTTTGATCCTCAGATAAGCTGTTTCCTATACCAGCACTCCCTAGGTAACTCCAAAACTTTTCTTTTTTTTTTCACCTGAGACCTTGGGTGGGGAGGAGGTTGTGTTTGGGGAGAGAGTTAGAGCTTCTCTGCACCTGGAAAATGCTAATTCCTGTTTTAAGAAAATAGGCTAAGAAAAGGCTCAAGGGAGTCTAGGACATCAAAGAAGTCTTTTAAAACAACTTTTCTGACGATTTAAATGAAAATGAGGCAGACATATATGGATTAAATTTCCCCTTAAAGCAGCCTGAGGTTTAAAGATTAAGGGGCAAAGAGATGGAGGTAAAATGTATTGGGGGTTTATCATCAGAGTTTCAACTAGACTGAGTGCATTAACCCGTGATGCGTCCATGTGCACTCCCATATGTGTGCTTGCATGCAGACGTGCCCACACGTGTGCCCCACGGCCGTGAGACAGTCCCTCCATAGCTGATGATTTATGCAGCTTGCCAGAAGAAAAGTAGGCCACACCAGCCTTGAAAGCACTTTAGTTTGGTTGTTTTTACTCATGAAGGACATGTTGTCCTGTAATTACTCTGTCATTTCTTAAAAGGTGAAATTCTTAACAGGTTTGTGCTTTATGTGTTGCTGTGAGTGTTCTTGTCAGAGCACATCTAACCACGTTGGAATCCCCATTCCATATTGCCTTTATGGGGAACAAAGAGGAACTGGACATTTTAACATGTGTTAAAGCATCTAGGAGAAAAAAACATTAGTCAGGGAGGACATAGATAAGGTGCAGAAAAATTGCAAACAACATTCCTGTTACCTCTTAGGGTTTCAAAATACCTATGAAATAAATACTTTGTCATTAACTTCTTTTTTTTTTTTTCGATTTCTTTGTCAACAAACAATATAACATTTTGTATCTGCATGTGATAACAAAATAGGGTAGGGTAAAATAGCTAACGTTTAGCTCAAAGGAAAAAATGAAAACATACAACTCTAACTAATGTAAATGTTAAAGTTACGTTTTAATACTTAAGAGAATGTAAAAGGAGATGCTGGAATTGATCAGGTTAGTTATTTGTTCTGTGTACTACTGATAAATGTTCCAAGGTTAGTGAATTAAAAAAAAGAAAAGTTTGAAAGCCTCAAATAATTAAGAATTTTACTGTTTCAAAGATCAAATGCAATAGGAATGTAATTCATTTTTTTCTTTTTTCTTTTTTTAACTTCATAAAAATAATTTCATCTTTAATAAACCAGACTCCATGCTAGACAATGATCATGTAATCATCAAAACATAACTTCCAATAACTTCTATACACTGCGAAGTATTTGAGAGGAATCTTTTCTGTTAGCGTTACAGATATTCAAAAAAAATTAAATAACAG
>NW_016803692.1:1445272-1485032 GCF_001698545.2 Rhinopithecus bieti | reverse complement strand
TTTTTTTTTTTTGCTCTTTTACCTTACCACTCTGCCCAGGGACTGAATTGGTCATGCAGAACTGGGTGGCAGGATCATGAGTAACTAAAACTCTAAAAGAAAACCTATCCTTCTGTCCAATTCATTTTTTTCTATACCAAAATTAATCCTTCAGTTTGAAAGGTCTAGCACTGTGAAATGTTACAGGGCATTTCTGAACCAAGTCAGAACGAACATTTTAGCAGGCTTATCATCAGCTTAAGAATGATGTTCTAATTTCATAAATTGTAAAAAAAGTCTTGCCTTCTCTAAGTCTATAGGAAAGTCAGATCAATAGGTGAAATGTCTGTGGACTATATGACTTTGTATGAGGAAGAAAGCTGAAGTCTAACCTCAGTGTATGATGTAGACAATTACTTTCTAGTGAGTTCTCAAGGCTGGGTCTCCTCCTGAGGTTCTTAAATTGCGATCATCAAACATAGTTACTTTTCATTTAGACCCAGCCCATAGCAACACAGCCGTTATCATTCTGTCAGCTACCTGCTCTCTGCTAGGGCACTTTAGTAATCAAGCTGTCCGTCTTGCCCCCTCACCTGCACACTAGAGCTCAGAAATCTCTGTTAACTTGAACTTTTGAAAACATAACACATAATCATCATGAAAGTCAATGCTGAGATTCAGCCAGTGCACAATGGGTTACAGCCACCATATTTATGTTTGGAGTCTTTTCTGGTGGTGGCATCATCTTTAGTAGTCAGTGCTCATGAAAAATTTATTTTTACATATTTTGAATATTATCCTTGAATGGATGCATAGTGATTGCTATCCTAAATTCTTCAGGTCAATGTCACTTCTCAATTAATGCTGTCACTGACTTAGTTTAGGGTCTTGTGATAGTTTGCCAGGGCTATTTCAAGAGGCCCTGATACAGCATGAGGCCAGGAGTGTTTGCCATAGGACATAGGCCGGATGAGACATGTCTAGGTAGGCCAGACTGCCCAAGCCTCTGCTATCATGGTAGATTTTTAGAACCTTCAACGAAAACAAAATACACATACACAGAAAGATTCAGAGAAGACAGAAACTAAGAAGGGTGTTTTGGTTCAAGAAAGATGGGCTAATGTCAGAGGAGAGATGATTCTGAAGTTGACAGTGTGTCTACGCAGGAAGTCCCCGAGCCAATCTTGTAGCCTTTTGCCTGAGTTTCAGGACAAAGTGAATGCAGGTAAAAATCAAAAGTTAACTGCACCTCGATCTTGGCAGGATTTTGGAAGTGTAGCCCTTGGCAGCGTTGACTTCAGTACTTTCTCTAGCCACAGAAGCAGTATCCCCCTAGGCTCCTTGACAGTAGGTTAGCAACAAAACAGCCTGTTTGGACATTGAGAGCCGTGGTCATGGGAGCCATGACCATAGAAAGCCAGTGTTCTAATACATCCATGTATTGATTCCAATCAATACTGAGTTCCTACTAAATAAGAATAAGGAATTAGGAATATAGTAATAAAGCAAAACAGTAAGAATACCTACCTTTTTGAACATTAACCACAGTAAAAAGTACATTTTCTATCCCAATCCAGTACACATGCATATATATGTACATATACCTCCATGCATATTGAAACAATGCTAACCCTTGCCATGCATACTCTGATGTATTATGTGTTTACAGGTATCTTCTATTATGCCTTATTTTATTTTAAAAGATACACTGGTCAGTCCTGCTAAATTGATTTATGTGTCATTAATGGTCTGTGACCCACAGTTTGAAAAACACTTTTCTAACGGGGACTGAAGCTGCTATATCTAATGTTTATCAAGCATTTACTATGTGCTAGGCACTGTTCTAAGTATATTACATGCATTAACTTATTTATTCCTCGTAACTTAACCATGTTCACTCAGTAAGTGGAGGAAGCAGGATTTTCCAGACAGTCTTAAAATTCTACACACTTAACCAGGGAGGAAGGAAACAGTGAATATTACAGAATAACCAAGGGGACTAGACACCTTCAAAGACTCCCAGATCTACTTTGGAAACAAATTTAAGGGGGAGTGTTCTATGAACAATCAAGAAAATAATGCCAGATAAGTGTTACATGATGCTTTTGCCTTATAACAGTGCTATGGCTGGAAAACACAGGCGAAACCCCTACTCCATCCCTGCTTCTTCTAGAGTTGCGTTCTTTCAATGCAAAATGATTTTTTCATCCTCCGACTTCAAAATCTTCAGTGAATCTCCAGGGCTCACTTGGAAAATTCCATTTGCCTTAGCATGGAGTGTGTATTCCTTTGTGCTCCATCCCTGACTACATATTCAGCCTCAGTTTTCATCACTCCCCACAGGAATCTACATTGCAACCAGGCCTTGGTATCTGCTACGCATAAACAAGGCATGGCCTTTCCTGTTTCTGTGCTTCTGTGTATGCTCTTGGTCTTTGCAAACGTTCTTTCCCCCACCTAGCATTGCCTTCTCATATTCTCCACTGGTTGCTTCCTACTCACTCTTCAAGAACTTGTTGACTTCTTGATGAAGCTTTCTTTAGCTCCTTCCCAGTCTCCTGGCACAATTAAGTGGTATCTCTTGCTGTTTTACAGCCCCTTACATAGACCTCTATTATCTCACATATTACTTGACATAATCATGATGGTTTGCATAATCAATTAGCTGAAAGCAGAGCTTATGCCATATCACCTTCTTGCTGATCAAGAGGAGGACTTGGGGATTTTCTTTTAAAACATACATAAAAAATCCACACCATAGGAAAAAGAATATTGTTTTCATGCTCCTTATTGTTGCAAAAACTACTCGAATACCTGAGAATCATGAGTGTAGTCACATTGGGCTGCAGCTAGAATGGGAAATGTCTATTAGAAGTAACATAGTATGCTTAGAGGCAGAAGCCAGGCCAAATTAAAGCATCTTGGAGAAGCCTAGAATTTAAATACTGGAGAGAATAGTTCAATAATTGAGGGAGTATGTCACAGGGCTTTGTAAAAGGGCTCAGGCTCAGTAATGAGTAATGGAATGTTGCTTAGCAATTGTCAGGATTATCCATGACATCTATTGCTTACATTTACAGAAATGGATCAAGCAGATTACATTTATAAAAAATATAAGGATTTCTAAATATAAACACAAAAGTCATAAAAGAAAGCATTAATAAATATAAATTTATAAAATTTAAAATCTCCACATTTAAAAGCATAATAAAGGGAAAACAATAGGATGAGAAAATGCTTTTAACATATTTGATGTACATCTTTAATATACAAAGAGCCTTTACAAATCAATAAGACAATATAATCCTCCGAACAGGAAAATGTAGAAAGACAATTTACAAATAATAAATAAACACACACATATTCTGTGTCAGTCAGAGTTTAACCACTGAAGAATAACCTGTATGAGATACATATTAAGATATTGACTGTGGGGACTTGGCTTACATGATTGTATGTCTGAAATCCATCACTTGGGTCCTCAGGAGTGGTGGACTGAAGTTGTCCATAGGCGAAGTTTCCTCTTCAGGAAAGAGCTGTGCTTGTAAGGCCTCTTAATGATTGAATCAGGTCCACCCCTAGATTACCTCAAACAATCTCCTTTCCTTAAAGGCAACTGATTATGGACTTTAATCACTTCTCAAAATAACTTCACAGCAACAACATCAAGTTAACACAACAAAAATCTTACTGTCTATCCCTTGAAAACTTGACACTTATACACATTTTCCTAAACCATATTTAATCTCCAAGCAGAAAAAAAGTCATATATTTCTACCTAACCTGAAACAATTATCTTTCATATAACTGAAAACACAGTAACCTTTTCACCAGAAGAGGATGCAAAGTTTTTTATATCAAGTAACTTAAATTCTGTGATATAAAGTTAACTATTATTAATACATCTTACATTAGATGATACGGGGATAAGAAAAAAAAGAAATCAAAATGTCATTTATATACACACACACACACAAATACATACACACACACTCCTATGTACACATACAAACATATTCATAACAAAATAAGGAAGAAATACTTACAACATTTACAGTCATTGTTTCTTCAATTGGTCACGCACTTGTAGCTGACATTTGTAACTGCCTTCTCCCACTAGGCACTCTGTATTCCCTTTTCCATCAACAGCACCTCAGATGGTCATGGTTGTTTACCTGGTGGAGTGATCCAAACCTTCATTTCTGAAGAGTCTGGGCCACTCTCAGATTTGTTATAGTTTTCCATTGGGTTTAATCACAGGACATGAGAGTACTAGGAGATGCCGACCTAAGGGCCTCCTGCATTTTAAACATAGTGCCCCTAACCTCCATTGTGGAGTATCAGTTCAATTTCTCCTTGATGATTAGGACTGATTATCAGCCAGTAGAGTAACTCTCTTCTTTGCCTGTGAACTCAGAGACATGAGGAGCTTACAATGGTCAGATAACAGCCTCAGCTTCCAGATCAATGGAATCATTGTGATGTCTTCTGGTAGAAACACTCCTAACTTTGGAATAAAGACTTCTAGACCAACAATGCACAATTTCATGGGGATGGCAAGCAAAACCCCTGACAGTGGCTCCCCAGGAGTAAGAGTGAGTGGAGTCATTTTCATCCCTTGATTTTCTTATTTTCACCCCTTGATTCCTGGACCTGTGAATCCTGGCTATGGGAGAAGCAGTACCATATACTAGATGCAGATTTACAGCACATGCAGTCTCCTGGAGGAAAATGCTTCAGTCCTGGAAGGTATTGCCATGTAGTTGGTGCTGTCTCTGAATTTTCAAAAGGCCATTCCAATATTCTATGAAGCAACTACTTCAGGATGCTGAGGAACACAGTAAGATCAGTGAATTTCATGAACATGGACCCATTACTGCACTTTATTTGCATGAAGTAAATTTCTTAATCAGAAGCAATGCTAGGTGGAATACTGTGATGGCAAAAAAGGCATTCTGTATGTCCACTGATGGTAGTTTTGGCAGAAACACTGTATGCAGGGAAGGAAAATCCACACCCAGAGTAAGTGTCCATTCCAGTAATAACAAAGCATTGCCTCTTCCATGATAAACACAATCCAATGCTGTCATACTACCACTACATTGTTGGCTGATCACTGCTGGGAGTGGTGCTATATCAGGGACTCGGTATTGGTTTCTGTTCTGGCAGATTGGGCACTCAGCAGTGGCTGTAGTCAGTCCGGTCTTGGTGAGTGGAAGTCCATGTTACTGAGCACTTTCATAACCTCCATCCCTGCCACCGTGGCCACTTTGCCCATGAGCCCATTCTGTAAAGACAGTACTGGCCGGGGAAAGAAGCTGACTGGTATCCAGAGAACGGACTGTCTTGTCCACTTGATTATCAAAATCCTCCTCTGCTGAGGTCACCCTTTGATGAGCATTCATATGGGACACAGATATCTTTACACTCTTTGCCGTCAAAAAGGTTTTTCCACATACCTCTTTCCCAAACCCCTTTGTTACCAATTTTATAATCATTTTGTTTCTAAACCATTGGCCACAGACCATATACCTGTATAGACTCTTACCTTTGGTTATTTTCTTTGCCAGTGTATCTCCAGGTGCTCTGTTTGAAGTTCTGCTCACTGGGAGAAATTTCCTTCACTACTGTCTTTCAAGGATGTCCAGAAAGGGGCTGCACTGCTGTTGCTGTCCACTTTTGAATGGTGCCTGAATGTTGTGCAGAAACATCTATACATCAGGCCCAAGTTTTATCTTCCCCAGTCAACTGGTTGTGTGTGTGTGTGTGTGTGTGTGTGTGCGCGCGCGCGCACGCCTGTGCATGCGCACTTGGGGGAAGTGTATATATTGTGTGTGTATTTGTGTGCGGGTGTCTATGTGTATACACACATATATATGTATATATACACATATATACACACATACACATATATAAGGATGAATACAGATATATATCTCTGTATTCATCCTAATTTAAAATGAATTAGTATACAACAAAACAAAAAATAAGTTTTTTAAACAGTTATGCTGCATCTTTTGAGGCAGCTAAGGCTAGCATGCATATAAAATTGTGTATTCAAATTCTTTAAGTCTCAAAAAGTGCAATAGTATGTAGAGTATTATTTCTCGAGAAGTTGAACACAGTCAATTTTTTTCTTTTCCACTAGTGTAGATCATTTCTTTGGTTGCTCATCAGATAATTAGCTTGCCAGGAAAGTAGCTAAGACCATGTTACAAGAGTTACATATAGATCTCTAAACACCACAGAAACAACAGCAAAACAAGATACTCACCAAATGATAGCCATGAGGGAACTAAGACTTTGGAGAGAAGAGTAAATGTCTACCCCTCTTATCTCATGAGCTAAATAAATAAACAAGCCAATCAGCCAACCAACCCAGAGTAAGGATTATTTTCAAAGTCAATACCAAACTCTATTTCAACAGTAATAACTGTTTATTAACGCTTACTGTCTTTCAAAGACACGATAGGTTTTGGGGCTATAAAGATGAACATATCTTGTCATTGAAAATCTTCCATATCAAAGATAAAACACATGTCTTTGACCTTAAGAAGGTTGCGTTCTGAAAGATACGAAGAATAATTCCTAACAGTGTATACTGAAACCTATGTAAGCATAACTATCTATACATAAAAACATATATATGTATTTACATATTTATGATGAAATAGGAGTATTACTTACATCTTGCTGATAGTATAGCTTAGAATAATAGCATAGTAACAGTTACTAAAAATATATAGTGTTTATTTTATGTCAAATAATGAAATCCATGCTTTTTCTCAAATGCATTAGCCATTTAATAGTTTCAGAAAAACCTACACTTATTATTATCACCATTAAGCAGATGAGATGATTGAGACTAAAAGAGATCACTTAACCGATGTCCCTATACTACTATAAAGTAGAGGTGGATTTCTGGTTTGAGTCTAAATCTTACGCTTTTATCCATTAAGCGAAGCTTCTTACAGTGAAATAGCAAATAAACACTTCAGTCCCTCATCAGTAAGAACTTTATGAGGTGATCTCTTTGCCTTAGTTATACAGTCACAACTAACATGGTGTAAATAATAAAAAATGCTGGGTTCAAGTTCTGGCTTTGCTAATGTCTGGTTGTGTGACCTTAGCAAAGTCATTTAACCTTGCCAATGTTCTATACCTCATCTATAAATGTGTCAAATAGTAAATAGCTTATATCATTGGCAAGTCTTAGACATTGAGGGTTTTGTAAATTGAAAAGGTTAATCTAAAGGTAAAATGTTATCAGCTTTCTTTGCAATGTTGCAAGAGGCTAAATGAAAATTAGAAAATAATAAATAACAATTTTGAAAATTCCTTATATCAGTATTTTATCCTGGAATTAATATCGTCTCCACGATAAAATATAAAATCAAAAGAAACCAACTAAGAAAATCAATAATTCCTGAAAGAATTTGATGAGGGAGTTAAAAAGATCTCTATCTGAAAGGCAAGTGAGTGAATATCTATACTGACCAGTTAAGTGATGTTAGCTAAGTCATTTACTTTCTAAGCTTCAATTTCCTCATTTATCAAGCTATAGGGTTGGGCTAAATAATCTCTAAATGCCGTTGCAAATCTAACAGTTTATCAAAGGAGACCCTTAGGATCCTCTGGCTGGGACCACTGCCCTCTACTTTGTTCTGACCAGTTTAGAGAATCTTAGAAATATCTTCCACCCAGTTGATGAAGTTACATTTCAACCAAAAAAACTCTAAAGGCAGTGTTCCTTTGGTCTGCTTTTCTGAATTGAATTAACAGTTTTGTAAAATGTATCTTTCATTGACTTCAATACCAACCCTTTAATCCCTGGAAATTAAACGAGGGAGTTTGAGTTTGAATTTCCCTGGTGTTATTGGTATATGGAAAATCTTGTTACTTAAATCTCACTTTTGTGTGTTAGATTGTAATTTTTAAGAGATCATCATAGCAATCTCCTATTTCTGTTAACTCTGAAAATCCAGATGGGTTTATTTCTTAAATTGCTGATAACCTTACCCAGCCAGACAAATTATGAAGTATGTGGACTACAGTTGAACACGAACTTCTTTATTTAATGAAGGCAAGGAAAATACTAAGATTTCCATTTTGAGAGTAAAACTGCCAGGGTGAATTACTTGAAATGCAGTTCAACATGATGAAATGCCATAAATTATACTGAACATTTCTTTGTGTAGATATTCAGCTCTGTATGCTTTTATTGATAAAGCCGCAACTCCCCCCACCACACACACTTTTTTTTTTATATGAGGACTAGCAGTTACAATACCCCGAGAAAGAACTTGACTCCTTTATCTGACTACTGGACCCTTACAGACAACTTATTGTCTTATACTAATTTTGGAAGAAAAAAAAAAAAATCTCGGCTAAGAAGCTCTACCTTGTACCTTGTGCCCTTTTGGTCTCTGTAGCAAGAGAGGAAGTCCTTTTACTGAAGGTAAAAGAAGGAGCCACGGCGGAAAGTATTCTCAGATACAACGTAACAAATGTACTGCTGCATAAAGATGCTTTTTCAAACAAAAGTTTGGCAGAGCTCAGGAATGAGAACAGAAGGTAATACAGAGTTCTACCAGGCTGTACTCGAAGCTCTCGAAGTGTGCTGGATGGTTCCCCACACACTTTTCCCCAACCGGGCATGCGTTTTGGCAGCCAGTCTTCTGTTTAGGTTCTGCCATTTGATTTTCAGTGAATTGCTACAGTATACAAAAGTTAAAAAAAAAAAAAAAAAATTAGGGTTTTAGAGTTCCATATGTTTGAGCAAAGTCTTCAATAGTGACAAGCTGCATTCCAAAGAAACCTGTTTGAAAGTTTGGACAAAACCTCTGCCGAGTTGGGAAGGAAAAGGCCTCGTTCCCTTTGCATTAGTCACTCCGTAAAAGATTAATCCTAATGAGCTACTTTCTACAGGCAGGCACACCCAGGCTTTGTATTACATACCTGCGATTTCTCAGTGTTTAGGCCAAAATGTGTACACTCAGATGCTGATAGATATCATCTTTCCAGAAACCATTAACCACGGTATTAACTGTAATAACTTAGTGAGTTTAAGGAATGAGGCCAAGTAGGGGGAAGTCACCGGGGAAAGAGTTCTTCAAAGCAGTGTGAAAGAACACACTGATGGAACTTACATTTCTAAAAACAGAGCAAGAAGAAAACCCAGTCCACTATCTTTTCATTTCATCAGTTCTACCCCGCCATCCCTTCCTCTGCTAGGTCAGTTTTCAGCAGGTAGTGCTGCTGGCTTCATTGATTTCATCAGTTAATGGCAGCCACTCTGATGGAGGATGATGTTTTTTATTCAAAGAATCAGCATGAAGGTAGGACTTCTGATACCTTTGCCATGCCATGGGAGGACTACCACCATACACAGGATTGCTACACTGACCCAAGAGATTTCAGCAGTTCACTGCTTTTGCACTATGACACAACTCCACTGTAGCCCAGTCCCAGGGCGCTAGCGGAGAAGCCTGTGGCTCTGAATATGTTTCTGGGAGTTAAGGATTTATACGTAACCAACTTCATTCTAATGCAGTTCTAAAATTAAATTTCCTTTATATTCCATGACTGTTTTGCCGTACGAAAAAGCATTTTTTAAATTTTATTTTTCTCAACGGTTGCTTGAAACTTTAGTGACTATTGAGACCAAGAAGACAAAGAGGCAAAGCAACTGGATGAAATATAAAAATGGAGATAAGGAAGGCATGTGAAGCAGAGTGAAGTCTGCATCCAGTCAGTGGTAGTACTCAGTTTGAATTTAAACTCAACCACTGGTTGAGCTGCATATGCGGCCATATGTACAGCACAGTGCTAGCTGATATCCATTTAGCAAGCAGATCAGTGACCCTCACCTTTAAAGACTTAACATTTTAGTGAGAAACAGATCAATAATATTTGCTAACATTATTTTTGTAATTTTTTTGGTGACAAACTCTGGCACAAAGTAAAGCCCTTTATAGGCTATATTCCTTTTAATCCTCACTACACCATATTATTAAGTACTTATTATTATTCCCACTTTGTAAATAAGGAATGTAAGGCTCAGAAAACATAACTGCCCAAGCCAATAGATGGGCATTCAGGGGATCAAACCTAGATTTTCTAAACTCAGGAATCATGTTCTTTAGGATTATGACATAATGACTTGCCAAGGATACAATAAAAAAATAATATGAGCCTATTGGAATAAAGGCTAAAACAGAGGTAAGAAGTTATTTGGGATAACAAAATAAGGAAAAATTAATTTTAGCTAGTTTAATTAGGAAGTTGTAGATCCTTGGCTGTTCCAATGCCTTCAAGATGTTACTAAGAGTTTTGAATGTCAATTTAAGATGTTTGAGTGTTCTTTTCAGGAAGTGAGGTGCAGTCCCATCTTTCTAGCTCAAGATGTAACATGCAAGCAGAAAGGAGGCTTTGAGAAGAGGGCCTGCATATCACCATGGTCTGTGCTGTCCACTGCAGTAGCTGCTAGCCCACTTGCAGCTACCGAGCACTTACAATGTGGCTAGGGAGATTGAGAAACTAACTTTTTAATGTAACCGAAATTACTTTAAATTTAAATTTTAAAATTGACCCTCAGTTCAGTTTTGGAAACTGTTTTGTACATTTGAAATAACTTAGGTATGTGAATCTAATTTTTTAACTGTAAATTTTATAAAACTTAAACACAGATCAAGCACTTTTGATGAGTGCTTAACTGAGATATTCTGTAAATGTAAAGTACATTCTAAATTTTGAAGACTTAGAAAGAAAATATGAATGCAAAATATCTTAATAACATTTCATATTATTTTGGATATGTTGGAGTAAATGCAATGTATTATTAATTTCACCTGGCTGTGCTAATTTATTTTTAAATGGAGCTACTAGAAAATTTTAAACGACACACATGGCTCATATCATATCTCCAGTGGACAGAGCTGGCTTAGTCTAAGGGCAAAGACTTTACTACTTGACAGAAATTGGAGAAATCAGCAAAATCTGGACAAAAGTCTCAGGCTCTATGAACTTAATATCAAGCACATTTTGTTTTGGAGGAAGCAGTAGAGCAATAGATGTGTACCTGTACCTGAGGTGAACAGCCTGTATAGTCAAAGAACAGGACCAACAGAATGAGGCACTAGGCCCACATGAAGCTAAGGTAGTCATAAAATTCTAGGACTTGAAACAGGAAGCAGAAGTCACTTGTATGCACACAGCCTTCCTTTCTCCATGAGAAGATAAACACCAAACAATCAGCAACTGGTATGTACTTTTCAGTCATATATTTGTCTACATCTGTTCCGAGCCTATTTTAAAAGTCTCTCAAGTTGCAATTTGCCTTCACTTTTGAAGGAATGCAATACACTTTTACCTGGTTTCTTAGGTACCCTCCTTTGTTGGCGGCAGAAAGATTAAACCATGCAAACCCTGGATCATGAAGGGAAACTTCACTTTCACCTCTAACTACCTAACCATCATAAACTCAAGACAGTTTCCATTCCCAGCTCTCCCAACAATTTTCAGACCTGCAGACCTGCTGGGGAATCTATTCTGCCCAGGAACCTTCAATCCATGATTAATAAAAATTTTCATACTCTCTTGGTATGTGTGTGTGGTACCATCAGTTATGGTATCTGAAACAAGTTTTCCATGGGGAGTTCATTCATTGCTGTGGGGTGATTACAACAGCTTATAATTCTAGTTGACAGCTATGTGCCTTCAACTTACTGAAGGTACTATTCCACTCTCTTGACTTTTATTGTTGCTATGATAATTCTGCTGTCTACAGTCAATATAATATTATTCTTTCAAATGATTTTTCCTTCTTTTCGGCACTTTAAAGAAACTTTCTTTTATGTTGGTGTTTCGAAGTTTAATTATTATATGTCTAGGTGTGGATTCCATTGTACTTATCATGTTGAGGCTACTTTTACTTTTTGAATCTGATAATTTGTGTTCATATCAGTTTGGGAACAATTTCTCAACTATCATTTTAATTGTGTCTTCTCTATTTTCTCTGTTCTCTTCCTCTGGATCCCTTTGAAATAGTTCTCTTACATATTATCCTTTTCTTTATCATTCTATACTACATTATAGGGATAATTTTTAGAGAGCCATCTTCCTGTTTCCTAATGCTCTCTTTAACTAGATTTAATATGTACTTTAAAAAGATTGTTGACCTTGTGCAGTGGCTCACGCCTGTAATCCCAGCACTTTGGGAGGCTGAGGTGGGTGAATCATGAGGTCAGGAGATCGAGACCATCCTGGCTAACATAGTGAAACCCCATCTCTACTAAAAATACAAAAAAGTAGTTGGGCCTGGTGGCGTGTGCTTGTAGTCCCAGCTGCTCAGGAGGCTGAGGCAGGAGAATGGCATGAACTCAGGAGGCAGAGCTTGCAGTGAACTGAGATTGCACCACTGGACTCCAACCTGGGTGACAGAGAGAGACTCCATCTCAAAAAAAAAAAAAGATTATTTTCAATGGTATTTAAAATTTTATTTTCTCTCAATAGCTGGCAGTCTTTTATACTACCTTTAAAATCATTCTCTCATTGCCTTTAAAGGTATTTAATACTTTTAAACATAATTATTTTATAGTATCTAAACTTCTTATGTGAGGGCAGGATGTGCATAATCCCATTTCCTGCATATGATGACTCTTGTTTACAGAGAATTGTTTCCTTTTTTTTTTTTTTTTGAGATGAAGTTTCACTCTTGTTGCCCAGGCTGGAGTGCAATGGCGTGATCTCCGCTCACCACAACCTCTGCCTCCTGGGTTCAAGCGATTCTCCTGCCTCAGTCTCCCAAGTAGCTGGGATTACAGGCATGCGTCACCACGCCCAGCTAATTTTGTATTTTTAGTAGAGATGGGGTTTTTCCATGTAGGTCAGGCTGGTCTTGAACTCTCGACCCCAGGTGATCTGCCAGGCTCGACCTCTCAAAGTGCTGGGATTACAGGCGTGAGCCACCGCTCCCGGTACAGAGAATTGTTTTCTAGTGTGTTCTGTAAATTCTGAATTATTAGCTCATTTTGAGTAGAGATTTATCTGTGAGAATCATATTCATCCTGTTGAGGATTTATCCCTTCATAAATGTTTTGTGTTTGTTTCTACAAAGCATTCCAGTTTGGAATGAAGACATGTAAGTATCTATGTTTAAAGGGATCCTTGCTTACATTGATAGTATAATTTTGAAAGCACATTGGCCTAAAGGGAAGCAAGAGGTTATCAACTCTTAAGTATGTAGTTCCCCCTTCCTCTTAGAGCTTTTTTTTTTTAAACCACCCTTATTGTTTTCCCATACAAGTGGGCAGGGTTTTGAATTTATGCTGTCCAGCTCCAGACTTATAAACAGGGTATCATTCATGCCTCTCTTCCTCCTTGGGGCTCCCTCCTTAGGCCTTGCTTCTTATTCCTTGGCTGCTGAGAATGGTGACTGCTTCTCACCAGCACTAAAACATTGGCTCCAGCCCACTGTACTGCTAATGCTTCCTGTTCAGTTTTGAAACTTGGTTTTTTTCTGGCTTTCATGTTTTTCATGTTCTGACTTTTAAAAAACACTTGTTTATTTTCTGACTTTCTGGCCCATGCCATGCATTTAAAAAGATGTATGGTACTATAATATTTTTTAATTTCTAGGTATTTCATAGCTGGGACAGACATCAAGTTATCTTAGTACATCATTAGTAGAAACAGAAATCCTCAGAAAAGCTTTTCCTCTCTTTTGTTCCATAGCATGTATCTAGTGTGCTTTGAAAGTGAAAAACACTAGAATGTGAAACATGTCAAATTTTCCAAGTTCTTGGATGCATTTGGAGTAAACAGAGGAGTGGTACCTCTACACATTAACTTAGACCCTGTATGCTACAAAACAAATTTCTCTGATGCTAGCTGTGTTGCGTTGCTATATGTGCATACTTATTCATAAATGCATATTTATTTGTGTACATAAGTGGATACATATATAGACATCGATATTTCACTTTGGAAATTACTGCTTGTCAGCGCCTACTTCTGTATTACCCAGCTGTGTTTCTTAATTACTTCTCCTGAGGGGTGACACTCACCATGGTTCCCAAATAGCCTGTATTCAGATCAGGCAATATGTGTTTCTCTTATAGCCCTAGTGCACTGAAATCGGATCACTCCTGCCCTAGCCATTGTTCTCCAAGGTTTGGGTGCTACTCTTCAGACCAAGACCCATTGCCCTTATAATGACCATTGAGCTACTGAGTTACTGCTTTTCCTCATGTGCCCGAGTTCCTAGACTGAGTTCTTTGTGTTTGCCCACTGTCTTGAAATCCCTATTCTGAGAGATCCTAGCCCTAAATCTGAAATCTGTTCCACTTTGTTCTTGCCAGTGTCTCTTTCTGGGACAGAGCACCTGCCACCAGTTGGTGATAACATGATGGAAGTACTCCAACCATGGTCAAACCTCTCAAAGAAATCTCTCAAGTATGACTTGCTTGGATTCTGCATGCACATGTGTTGCCCATTGACCTGGGGCCCTGAGACTTCCTCTTGGAAAACCTGGTACGTAATATTTTCTAATTTGTACTAGTCAAGTTCTTTGGACACCATGCCTTGCATAGCTTTTCTGTGTTTATGAGAGTTACCATTAATGATTATAACCAAGTTTCCAGGTAAGTAATTATCAACTATTTGTATAAGGTGAATATAAATATTAATCTCTAGGAGTGGTCAAATATGTGCTTATATTTACATGTACATATTACATATACATACACACCCACACCCACATACACTCATATATATGCTCTTCATTTTACAAACAAAAACACCCAATAGAAGATGGGTTGCCAAAATATTCAGCCAGGCTAATAATTTTGATTTTTATTTGCAAACTTCACTTAGCTATTCATTCTTAGAGACAAGACCTTCATTCTCTTTAGATTTTATTTTACAATAATTCAATACACCAGTTTTCCATGATTATTCTCAATATGAGCATTTAATTTCTATTTTCTCATCAATAACTTTAACTATAGAAACTCTATAATAAAAATTGACCACTTAAAATGTACAGCCTCAAAAAGTAGATATTCTCAATATTTTAATAATAGGGCAAAATACTTATTTCAGTCTCCTATGAGTATGGTAAAAGGTGAGGGAAAAAAAAAAAACCCATGAAGTTAGTATGTGAGGGAATAGGACTGACTGGAATAAGAACGTTGTGCCAACAAGGGTATTAAAGAGAATGAGGGGTGTGTCGTGAGAGAGCAGGGGGCTAAGGAGAAAATTGGAAGGAAGTGAAGAAGGTACTATTCAGAGAAGGGGAAGACAGGTCCTGCAAAGAAAGGCTGAAAAGGTTTGGGAAACATTTTCAACTACCCAGACAAAGGATCTCGGCAAACACTTCTAAAATGGTAGAAAAGAACAAAGTCCCTGTAGCAGGGAATGAGGGTCCTTTTTGGGGGTGGGAGAGTTGGGAGGTAGAATTTGGTGGAGTTCTTCTGGCAGACATTTATTCAACTGGATCTTGTAAAATTTATTTCTGGAATTTAGAATTGGAAAGTTGGATGTAACAGAATATTTAAGAAAAAAAAAAAAACTATGTAAAATATACCAATTGCAAAAATATGAAGTCAAGTCTTATATAAGTTTTAAAACATTAATCTTATTTTTCCTCAGGAAATGATTATAATTCCATCCATAACCATAAGAGTGATTAATTTGAAATTTAAAAAACCTTCACATGCTCAAATTATTCTTAATAATATGGAGATAGAATGTGTTTTGTGGGAGTCAGAAATAAAAATAAAGTATATAAAAGAATGCCATCAAGTGGAAAACCAGCTGAGGCCTATTTCTTAAGAAGTCTTAATATCTACTAAGCAGCCCACATAAAAGAAACATGTATCTTAACATATTTGTCATATTCAAACATATTAGTCATATTCAATGCATTTTAAAATATCACCATGTACTTTATAAAGGTAATTCAGAAAAACTTTGCTAATTTTCACTTCCCTAATCTGCAAACTCCCAGTTCTCACAAAGAACCCTGCAGTCTCACTTCACTTCTCAGCAAAGATTTAATAGCTGAGAGCTCTATCGTGTTCTCATATTACTAAGACTTCATTACTTTTACATGCCACACTACAGGACACTTACTAATATACTATTAAGTATTATCATAAATAATTAAAATGCAACTACACTTGACAAAATGAAAGAACAAAGTGTATTCTGTGTTGCAGTCAACTTGTGTGTATGTTGGCTGGAGTGAGCCGAGCACATATTTTAAAAATAGAAAATCAATTACTAAGAGCGACTGAGGTCGCTCTTAGCAATGGGCCTACCTCTCATTAGTGTGAGTTAGTGAGGTCTTTTTCTGGCTCCTACCTGCCAATTAAATCATATAGCCATTATATCATTATCACTGTTAAATTAAAAAAAAAAAAAAAAGTACCAACAGAACTTTGTCTTTGTGCCAGCCTTTTTCACATAGCCATGCCTTTCATTCCTAGTTGATTCGGTATATCCAGCACTTTTTATACTCCCTTGCTTGCCTCACAACCCAGAGGTAAGAATTTACTATCTTATTAATTGATCAACATATATTTGGAAACACACACCATGTGGTCAGCATATATGAACAGTGTTCAGGATATATAAGTGTAATAGCCTTTGTCTTCAAGGAGTTTACAATATAATTTGGGTAACAAGACTAGCATAGAAGGAAAAAAAAAAAAGGCCAGGCATGGTGGCTCATACCTGTAATCCCAGCACTTTGGGAGGCCAGGTGGGTGAACCACTTGAGGTCAGGAGTTCGAGACCAGCCTGACCAACATGGTGAAATCCTATCTCTACTCAAAACACAAAAATTAGCTGGGTGTGGTGGTGCATGCCTGTAGTCCCAGCTACTAGAGATGCTGAGGCAGGAGAATAGCTTGAAAGCTTGAACCTGGGAGGCAGAGGTTGCAGTGAGCTGAGATTGTGCCAATTGCACTTCAGCCTAAGTGACAAAATGAGACTTTGCCTCAAAAAAAAAAAAAAAAAAAAAAAAAAAAAGAAAGAAAGAAAAGGAAAGAAAAAAGGAGTGACCAGTATTAGAATACATATAATTATGTTTTAGATTGTGTGATCTTTACTCCTGGGGCAACATGTTAGATGACACTGAATCCAGAAAAACTTCCTAGATGCCATGAGCCTGGGTTAAGTGTCAGTCATATGTGCTCTGCTGGCATCCTGCATTTACTCTGTAAAAAGTTGTTCATTTTTATGTAGCTGTAATGGGATTCATGTGGTGTAATGTAACATTTCTCACTAGACCATATGCATCTTGAGGACAAGGACTGACTCTAGTTCTCAGCACCAACCCACTGCTACGGAACGCCAGGCACAGAAAGTGATAAGGAACGTGCAGCAACATGAGACTGGAGAGTAGGTGAGGCTGAACCACGCTGGGCCTCACATGTGGCCCTGCTACAGAGTTTGGGCCTTCAGCCCCAGAGCAATGGAAAGCTGGTGAAGGCCTTCAAGCAGGCAAAATGATAAGAGCAGATTTGAGTTTTGAAAAAAAGCCCTCCATCCACGGTGTGTTGAAGAACAGAGTAAAAGTGAATGCAGGAAGCTCAGATCATTTGAAATAAACATTTAGTTAAATAAGGAGGGGTGGCCAAAATTAACATGTGTTTGTGGTGTAATTTACTCAAATTTGGGTAATAGCCAGGCTTTCTTGGCCAGTGGTGTGGAAGTGTGGTTATTGCTCTGTTGTTATGAATCAGCTCATTATTTCTGAAGGTAAACAGCTTAAATTACATTACTATCACTTTTGATAATCTTTGATAGTATATAGTATGTGCTGTGTTCAAAGTTGGGTATAGACATAGAAGGAAATTAAAAGTAATACAAAAATAATACTCAAAAAGTTTCACTTATTCTCTTAGCAGGTGGCTCTGCTAAGATATTCTAAATGGAACATTTTGTTTTCTAAATCTATTATTAGTTGCTAATCTTGGTAGGTGTGCAGTCCAGATTGCTGCATTTTTAATACCTATTTGTCATCCTCTCTTGCTGAAGAATACGAAATTGTCCAGTGAGTGTTTAAGGAAATGAAATTAGTGTGACTCTTTAGGATTCGCACAGTAAACTGGTATCACTTTGGTTTCTAGAAGATGTGGATCTGGACTTGTAGTGTAGGGGGTAGCACAAAGTGTTTTGGTTTGCAGGTAACTCCCCCTGATACTAGCAGGAACAACACGTTTCTTATTATGTTACTCTCTGTGCCTTAAGCCTTTCAGTGGCTCTCCATTGCTCTTTGGATCACTTCCAATAGCTTTAATAGGGTCTGCCAAGCCCTGCATGGACTGGCTGTCTCCCACCAACACTCCAGCTTCAGTTCACACCTTCTCCCCAGGGGATCAGGTGCACAGGTGGCCCTTCTTTAAGATCCTTAAATGTGCCCATCTTCCTTTGACAAGGGACATTTTGACTTCTTTCTGCACTCTCCCTGATATGCTTCTGATCCCATTCTCACCCTTACCTCCAACTTTGTTTAGTTGATTCCCACAGTTTAAAAAAAAACTTAGTTCAATAAATACGTTTCTCAGGCACACCTCTGAGATGCTCCCACCCCTACCTCCACCCCAGACTGGGTAAAACTGACTTATTTTATGCTCACATGGGATTATATAATTATCCTTTGCAGCACTTAATACTTGCACTTTTAATTAATCAATTTACATCATTATTTGATTGATGCATCTCCCTTATCAAACTGTGAGGTCTGTGGGAAGAGTAAGCATGTCTGTTTCTGTGAAACATATATCCCTAGTGGTTAGCACAAGACCTGACTCATAGTAGGTGCTTGATAAATATTTTCGAATAAGGAAGTGAATGAATACATAACTCTAACAGTAAGTTTCTTCATTTGCCCCCTCTCTATGGTCTCATAATCATTTTCTGGAAATTGTGTTTTTGTCTGTATGTCACTTGGAATTATCTAAACTCTCTAGATGCATTTGTACATCCTCCTATTGCCTTACCTAGTATAGGAGGGGAGAGAATGGTAGCCACTAAGACAGAGGCTCAATTCTAGAAAGCCCTGTATAAACTCACTAGGGGAAACATTTCAGCTTCCCAACGCGCCCTCTTGCAGCTGAGGAGACAATAAAACAAAAAATACGAAAGGGCCAAGAGGCCCTGAAGAGACCTTGTATGTACTAGACCTCCTGGTTCATTCTCTGCCATTTAAAAGGGGGTACTCTGGACATTATGAGCCTATAGTTTATTTTCTAGATAAAAGGTGAGATTTAATGAGAAGTAGTTTCAAGTAAAAAATAGAAATGACTAAGAATCATGGAAAATAAAGACTTCATAAATTCACTTAAAAGTTCATCTTTCAGGCATTTCTAGAAACATAAATAGGGTGGAAGTTTGTTCATCTGTCAGAGAAGCACAATTTGTTCCTCGCCTTTCTTGTAGTACGTATGTGAGAATCTTATCCTCATAAAGAAAAATTGCTTTAGGGTAAACATAACCTTTGTCTAATTTTTTATTCCTCTTAAATTCATTCTTACTCTTCTTTGCAAAAAGTGGTCACTGTGGTGGTAGAGACAGAAAGATTTGGGGCAGATGGTCACTGGGAAATGAAGAAAAGCAACAGGTAATTATGAAGTAGGGGCAGTTTAAGTCCTGACTTGTCCCACTATTGGTTCTGTGGGCCAGAGATCCTCCAGTTCCTCTGGCTTCTGGTTGTCACAGACACAGCCTTGGAAGCGGTGACCATGGGGTCCCAGGGAGGGTGGAGAGGGACTGATTCCAGCAGCATCAGCTGTAGGAATGCAAACATGCTCTCTGGGGTGGAAGCAGCAACGCTGGCCAGGAGCCTTCTGGGAGACTTGTTTTTAGTCCTCTTTAAAGTTGTAATAAAATGGTAGAAAGTAGTTTTGAAGCCTCCTTTGAGCAATTTTATTGTCTGTTCCCTTTACCATAGCAGGGTAAAGTTGATAAACTGCTAAATAATCAACCTTTGTATATTTCATTAGAAAACTTTAAAATTTTAAATACTCACTTTATGGCCCTGATAAAGCATGACAGATACCCATTGCTGTCCTCATTGCACTCCTGTAGTGGGTGGATTAGAGATGCCTGCTTTAACGGCATGCTGAGGGGCTGTCACTGGCCTGGATTAGACCCCCAGTCCATGACTCACTGATTGGAGAGAGTAACTACTCCTGGAAAGCAACGATTTCACATATTTCAGGGAAGAGGCTGGGCCCAAGGTAGAAGTGAAAACTAGTCTCTCGGAGTTGGTTGGGGGATATAAATAATATGTGTTGGGAAAGAACCACACAGATAAAAGTGGATCCCAGGCTGGGATAGGAGGAACCTACCAACATAATTATTAACCCTTTGGAATATTCATGTATTTGTTTGAATATGGGGATTGGGTCTTATTCATTTTTGTATCCTCAGTGTTTTGTGCAGTGCTTGGCACATACTAGGTGCTTGATAAATGCATCTAATATACATTATGTTTGATGAATACATAAGTGAATGAAAAGACAAACTGAGTAAACCTCAAATGGAATTGTCCTCTATATTAGTTTCCCAGGGTTTCTATAATGAAGTAGCACACACTGTGTGTCTTAAACAGCAGAAATGTATTGTCTCATGGCTCTGGAGGCTGAAAATCTGAGCTCAACGTGTCAACAGGGTCATATTCCCTTGAAGGTGCTAGGGAGGGATCTGTTCCAGTGCACTCTCCTAGCAGTTCAACACTAATCTTCATATGGTGTTCCCTTTGTGTGCATGCCAATCTCCACTGGCACCAGCCACATTGGATTACGGCCCCACCTTATTCCAGTATGACCTCATCTTAACTAGTTACATATGCAATGACTCTACTTCCAAAGTAAAGTCACATTCTCAGGAACTGGAGGTTAAGACTTCAACATATGAATTTTAGGTGAACACAATTCAGCCCTGAACACCCTCTTGGCTGCACTATGAATACAGTTGGAAGTTTAAACAGTCTGGATGTGGTGGCTCACACCTTTAATCCCAGCACTCTGGGAGGCCGAGGCAAGTGGATCACCTGAGGTCAGGAGTTCAAGACCAGCCTGACCAACATGGTGAAACTGTCTCTACTAAAAATACAAAATCAGGCTAGGCACGGTGGCTCACGCCTGTAATCCCAGCACTTTGGGAGGCTGAGGTGGGCAGATCACGAGGTCAGGAGATCGAGACCATCCTGGCTAACACGATGAAACCCCGTCTCTACTAAAAAATACAAAAAATTAGCCAGGCATGGTGGCGGGTGCCTGTAGTCCCAGCTGCTTGGGAGGCTGAGGCAGGAGAATGGAGTGAACCCAGGAGGCGCAAGCTAAAAAAAAAAAATACAAAATCAGCTGGGCATGGTGGCACATGCCTGTAATCCCAGTTACTCAGGAGGCTGAGGCAGGAGAATTGCTTGAACTCGAGAGGTGAAGGTTTCAGTGAGCTGAGATCATGCCATTGCACTCCAGCCTGGGCAACAAGAGTAAAACTCTGTATTAAAAATAAATAAATAAATAAATAAATAAATAAATAAATAAACCAATAAATTGAAATTGATTATAAAAATATTCAAAGGGCATTCATTTGTTCGATACTTTTCTGGATGTCAAGAGATATAGGTTCTGGACTCAGCTTAGTTATTAAAAACTGTGTGAACACAAACAAGAATTTCAGTTGGGTTAACAAGGGGGCTGGGATATAAGGTCTTTAATGTACTTTTTAGCTCAAAATTTCCATAATGTTCTTAGCGNAAAAAAATACAAAATCAGCTGGGCATGGTGGCACATGCCTGTAATCCCAGTTACTCAGGAGGCTGAGGCAGGAGAATTGCTTGAACTCGAGAGGTGAAGGTTTCAGTGAGCTGAGATCATGCCATTGCACTCCAGCCTGGGCAACAAGAGTAAAACTCTGTATTAAAATAAATAAATAAATAAATAAATAAATAAATAAATAAACCAATAAATTGAAATTGATTATAAAATATTCAAAGGGCATTCATTTGTTCGATACTTTTCTGGATGTCAAGAGATATAGGTTCTGGACTCAGCTTAGTTATTAAAACTGTGTGAACACAAACAAGAATTTCAGTTGGGTTAACAAGGGGCTGGGATATAAGGTCTTTAATGTACTTTTTAGCTCAAAATTTCCATAATGTTCTTAGCGATCCATCTGAAATACACTTCTTATATGTCTTCTCCTTAGTGTTCCTTGCCTGTTGCTGCACATTTAGATTAGACTTTCAGAATTCTATAGCAATTGAGTCCAGCAATATTTCTTTAAAGAGTTTAGGACCTTGGCCCTCCTGCTTCAAAGAGGCCAATGTTCTCAATTCATGAGGTCCAGGGACCATGTCTGTTTCACCTACATGAAATTTCAATAGCTACATCTTGCCTGGAACTCAATATCCAATAACAGTAAACGCTCAATAAATACGTGTTGGAAAAATATTGAATGAATGAATGTACTTATTTCAATATTATTTTCGTAAGTTTTTGAAATGTGTTCATTCCATATATACTTAAATACTTTTTTCCTCCGTATTCATATTCTGCTCTAACTATGAATCCCAATGTAACTTAGAGCTCAAAAATTTTATGTTCAATGTCCATAAATCAAAGGTTGTCTATAAAGTCCTTTCAAGGTACCTAGGGGATTATATGGAATATTTTAAGCATTGTGAAGAAATCATGATATAGTAGACACAGCACTGTGTGAAGAATGGTATGAAGCTACAAATGTCCAGTGAAATCTGGTGGAGAAAATTAGCACCTCTCTATGGACTTTTCTTAATAAATCTTATAGTCTCTATTTCTATTTCTATGTAGATATGTAGATGGTTCTATGTATTGGGACTCTCATGAAATAAAAGCATAGTAAAAGCTGAGATTATAGAAAACATCAATTTCTGTACTACCTCAATGTTTGGATACAATGGATCATGTACAGTACTCAAGGAAGGGTGCATAAAAATAGTAAAGAATACTTTATGAATTATAAAATTTTCTTGTTATTATTATTTAAAGCCCCAAAGAAAATTGGTCTCTAATACTATTTTCAGGGATTTGACATTATTTCTTTATTTTCAGTGCTTGAAATTTAAACTTGTCCTAATGTATTAGTCCATTTTCACATTGCTATAAAGACATACCTGAGACTGGGTAATTTATAAAGGAAAGAGGTTTAATTGGCTCATAGTTCCACCTGGCTGGGAAAGCCTCAGTAAACTTACAATCATGGCAGAAGGCAAAGGGGAAGCAAAGACCTTCTTCACATGGTGCAGGAAAGAAAGAGGGAAAAGTGAAGAGAGAAGAGGCCTTTATAAAATCATCAGATCTCATGAGAACTCACTATCATGAGAACAGCATGGGGGAAACTGTCCCCATTATCCAATCACCTCCCACCAGCTCTCTCCGTAGACAAATGGTCATTACAATTCAAGAATGAGATTTGAGTGGGGACACAGCCAAACCATATCACCTCATGAAATGTAAGAAGAAGTATTATTTCCAAAGCTGCTGTTTCATCTCTGGCTAAGCCAAGAGTCTTTGTACTAACCTACGAATTCTACCAATAACAGGACTGCTAGGTGTGATAGCAAGCAACGTTTATTAGGTAACCTAATTCTTGAAAAATTTTAATAATTTGAGGGAGAATTTTAAGTCAGAGAGAATAGGATCCCAGGAGTATTTCATTCCTCCTGTTTCCACGTAACCCAGTAACCCCCTTGCTAGTCAAACCTCAACTTGCCATTAGCCTGAATTGGGGAAACTGCTTGAAAAATCTTACAGGGTACAAAAGGTGCCTCGTCTTACTAAACACTTAAAGGAAACAGGACTCTTGCAACGATAATGTTAGAAAATTATATCTAGTTTAATTTTTCTCCTACATCCTGGTTTCATTTATGAGACTATTCAGTTCTCTGAGGCTGTAGCTGAAAATCAGGAAAGCCTTTCTGCCAAAGAAGAAAAGTTTCCATTTGACAGAAATACTGTTCAGAGTGATTGATTTAAAAGTGCTGAACTCATATTCAGAGTCTGAAATCCACGAACTGCCAGCTGGGTTGGGATTCAAAATTACAAGGCTGGAGTGAGTTTCTGAGTTGGGATGCATTAAGCAGTGGGGGCAATTGCTTTTCTCACCTGTCTCACAAGGGAGGGCGAAAGGGAAACATTTAAGAATTAAGAAAAGAGATCTTTGGACTGTTGAGTTACTGCATCTTGCTCTGCTAGAGGCAGAATCACCATTTGCATTTAGTAGGGAAAATTTCCTGAGGAATTTTGATAACTTTGAATTGTTTGAAAGGGTAGTTGGAGAAGACAAAATAAATAATAGAGGAGGAAAACCGTATAGACCACTCACTTTACTAAGGCTGGACATACTAAATATGTAGGTGTCTGAGAGCATAATGGACCTATTTAAAACAAGCAAAGCATTTCCAGGGTGTGACTAAAAGGAGTTGGTCTGCTGGAAAAAATAGCTTTTGAATATTCTGCAAGAAACAGTAAGCACGAACAATAGTGCTAGGAGATTAGGACGTGTAATGTTAACTTACTCTTTTAATTTGTGTACTGTGGTTTTTAACAGATGGATTTATCAGTGGTTTGTTTCTTCTTCCTTTTTTTTCCCTAATGCATGCCGAGCTATTTCCTTGCATGCCATTTTAAATAAAATATTTTAAAGGGGACACAATGTTAAGGGAGATGGATAAATAAGGCAAGTGCTAATTACAGTGTCTAAAAAGAATGTCTTTATCCTGTAAATCGCAGCACAACTGCTTACACAGAGAATGAGAGCTCCATTCTGGAGCTGCACTTTCTATCAAGTCATGGAGTATAAATCTGGGCAATAAATGATCAGGAGGTACTGTACTGTGTAACTTGTACAATGTTCATAAAAGAAATTAATGAACAAATAAATATTCTCTGATGGACGAGCTGGCAAAAATATATCTTGCAAAAGTGTCTTCTTCTTTAGTTGGAGAGTATGGCACAGAAGTGACATCACTTTGAACAGCGTGCCTCGCTTCACAGAGATTAATGCTTGAAAAGTAATCTTAGTGCCTGATCAGAGAGCCTTGACATAGACCATACCCCTGTGGCTGTCAGTGGGGGATCTGCCTGGGGTGAGGATGCAGGATCAAGCTATTCTCTCACCTTCTGGTCACAAAGGCACCAACCTATGTGAAATTCTCAGAGACCTAAGTATTGATTTGTATCCACAGAAAGAAGTTTGTGGGTCTTCACTAAGAATAGAAGTAACCCTACAAGCTCAAAAATCTGTAAAGGCAGATGACTTTTGTTAAAGAAGTGCTCAAAGAATGTCAATGTCGGTTGATGTCCTATGAGTTTTGGTTGCACAGTGCAGAAGCATTCTGATCTGGTTTCGTTGAGATAGATATGTAGGGTGCACCACCAGAAACACCACTCTTGGGATGTCCATTTCTTAGGCAGGCATATACAAACGCTCTATGGCCTATGTCAGCCAGTCTAAATTCTGTGGTGTGGCCTTTAACATTTTAATTAATATGACTATGTTTCGCGTTCATAATTACATCCCACCATTTCAAAACGGAAGTATTTTTACTTTTTTCTTGCCTTCCACATAATCTCTGGCTTCAACCATCATTCTTATTTTCCTGTCCCAAGCATTGCGCATATTGCTTCTTCCTTGGTTCTACACACACCTTCCTCTCCAAGGACATATTCCCAGCCCACCCTGTAAGGCACACATTAGGCCCCCATTTCTCAGGGTATAATCCCACGGTGATTTCTCCATTCTTTAAACTTTTGGTTTTAGAACTTGATAGCACACTGAATAAATTTTTCTTGTGATTGTTTCATTTCTCTTCCCATTATCTTCCAAAGTAGGCCTAAGCCTTTTGAGGTCAGAGTCAGTATTATACAAGGCGGTTACATGTCATGTGAATATTTAAAGTAGGCAGTTTGATATAGTGCAAGTTAAAATATTAATAGCTCTTCACTTTATGCACAAAATTTGAAATAATCATTTAAAATTAATTTATAATTTTAAAATGTCATCAAGAACCTCTAATTTCAAAGGTTTATGCTTTAGTTTTACAGTAGTATCTCTTTAGCTGATAAGCAGAAATCTTTTTTTTTGTCAGGATCATGTGAACCACACGTCTGTTTACCTGCAACAAAATGTTTGCAAATCATTTTGGTAAACTATTTTGAAGTTATTTTAATCATAATATAATTATACTTTTAAATTATAATGTATTAAAAGGGGATTCATGTATCAGCATTAATACTTCAGCTCCAAAGAAATGTGCCCCAAATAAATAACTTTGAATTGGAAGTCAGATTTGATGCGAAGATACTAAGAAAGCCAAATAGTCACAGTGATATGCTGTGAATCATTTAAGACATAGTCCTCTGTGAAATTCTAGAGACAGCATGGTGAACAAAAAAAGCAACATTAAAATAAACACATTTTAAAATTCTCAAAAACTGTAAAATAGTCCAGCCAAAATGATTTAAAATGGAAAAAAAAAAAAAATCCACCTGGTGTTGTGGCTATAAGATCAATACCCCCAATCTGCCCAAGGCGATAATGGCCATAGATGTATGAATGAATTCTGGCATGCCATCCCCTGCTTTGTATTTATTACATTAATTATGCAAATTTGGAATTCTGGAGAAACACACACACCTTTCTTTTGCTATGTTGTTTTCTATAGCATAAGGTTGCCACATAGAATACAGGATAAATTTAAATTAAATTTAGAATTTCAGATAATTTCAGTTAAATTTGAATTTCAGATAAACAACAAAGAAATTGTTGGTATAAGTTTTCCCCAAATATTGCATGAGACCTACTTATAATGAAAAGTTGTTCACTGTTTATCTGAAATCCAACTTTAACTGGGAGTCCTCTATTCTAGAACTAGCTGGATGATTTGTAGTAATTAAAACCCAATGAGTATGTATGTGCTCATGTGCTCATGCACGTGCACGTGTGTGTGTGTGTGTGTGTGTGTGTGTGTAAAACTTAGCTTGGAAGATTTTTAATTATAAGTTATCTGGCATAGCCTTCTACCTAAGACCAGAATCCAGTTTATAACATCTCTTTTAGATTATCTCTGATTTAACACAGTGATGGAATTTACTCCACTAAAAGATAGCTATAATGATTACAATTTTAAAACAAAATTATCTCCCAATCTTCCTGCCCTCTCCACAACAGAATATATGTGTACTCACTATTTCATATGTAAAGATAGGTGTGTTGTTTCATCCTCTAACCCCTATTTCTGTCTTCCCCACTGTTTTGTTTTCTTTAGGCTGAGAATATTACTGTTTTCTTAAACTATCCCTCATAATAATTTAGTTTCCAGAGCCTTTACTAGTTCTAGTAATAATTGACATTATATAGCCTTTGAAGTGCACTGTTGCATAAGAATCTCTGCTGTCTGTCCCCCTCTCTCTCCTCCACCACCACTGAGCTGGGTGCATAGTAAATACACAATATTTTCTCTAGGCACTTCACGATTCTTCAAGCTAGAATTATCCTGTCCTTCCTCTGTTGTCCAAATACTTTCTCTTGGACACTTATTCATATAGTCAAAAAATATTTTTGGGCACCTACTGTCAGCCAGGTGCTGTTCTAGGCTTGGGAGACCAGTAATGAACAAAATAGACAAGGCACTGCTTTATTTGAGTTTATATTCATGTGGCAGAAGAAAAGAAATAAACTAAAATTATATAATTTATCTGGTGGCGATAACTAATCTGAGGACAAATAAAGCAGGATAAAGGGGATGAGGGCCACGCTGATGAAGGTGCCTTTGAGCAGACACCTGAGGAAGAGAGAATGTGAACCACACAGGTATCTAGTAGGCAAAGAACCACAGAGGCACCAGCCCGAGCAGCACGTTTGGTGTATTCCATCAATGGCAAAAAAGCCAGTGTGCCAAGAATGGAGAGAGCAGGGGGCGTAGGGAGAAAGCGACAGGAGAAGAAAGATGCAGACTGAGCCACATTCAGGTTATTTCTGAGTGACTCTTACCTGAAATGCAAAACAATCAATTCCTGCAGGACCAGGACCATGTCCTGGGCAATGTGGGCATATCATTCCTATGCAGATCTGGTTAGAGCATTTATTCTCTACGGATTACAGCTTTGATATGGCAAGTCAGAAGGGCTGAGGAGTTGCCCTTCTTTCCCTCCTTGCTCCACTGAAATTTCCTCCTAAAGATGAAAACTTGAATGATTAGAGTGGGCTTCTTCTATCTAAGAGAGATGTCATTTGGCTGAAGCTACAACAGCAGGTACATCTGCTGGCTAAAACAGCCAAAGGAATTCTTGCTCTAATGACACTGGTAATCTATTTTTCTTAGTAGCACCCAAAATTCTGCCTAACACATAGTAAGTTAGAAATAAATGTTTGTTAAATAGAGTTGTTGAGCCACTCAATCCACATTTTTTCACCTCCATTCATTAGGTTGATGCTGCTCTGTAACTTCAAAAGTGTCTTCAGTTCATTAAGGATGGAAGTTTCCTAACTCATCCTCTTTTACATGATGCATTTGTTGACCATTCTTTTCCCAAATGTGACATTTTTCAAAGATTCTTTTAAAATTTTAATTCAAATTGCATCAACTGGCTATCATGAGTGACCACTGGAAAAATAACAATGGTAATTTCTTTAACCCAGTTCCTTTCTTACTTCAGATGATGCCACTGTTAACAGATAACTCTACACCTGTGTTCATTTGTTCTAGTATTTTCTGCTCATTACCAACAGGCACAAATTGACCACAGAAATAATAACATTTTGTCTCCATCTGGTATATATGTTATGCATGTTTGTAAAATTCCAAGTCCTAAATGCCTGAAGCAAGATAAGTCTTCTTGACCTACTGGTGATCTTTTATTCTCTCTCTGGAACACCCATCTTCTTTCCTGTAAGCTGTAGTGTCCTCACCTTTGAGCTGGCAGGCTTTTAGAATACCCTCAGGACTTTCCTCTGTTGCCCCTCTACTCTTGTCCGATGAAGCTTCTTTCCTTTTCTGTCTTCTGTAGGACTTTTTCTTCTGTGTATATTGTGGTTGCTCAACAAATACTGGTTGACTGACTAGTTTGTATCTATCACACTGCCTCACTTTCTTTTTCTTCAAGTATCACTTCCTACATACACCTATTTGATAAAATACCTCTCTAGAGCTATCATCATGAATACACTTGTTCATATTTGGCAAATATGCTTAAAGTTACAAACAAAGGGATGAAGTGGGTTAGGGTCAATAGAGAGTAACCAGAAAGCCCTCCGTTGAGTTAAACCAAAGAAAGTCCCATTTAAACTTAAATTCGCATTGTGAGCCATAAAATCAGTACTTCCAAAGGTTCTTGGTCTGTCCCATATGATAGATGATCAGCAGGTACATTTTAAGAGGCGCCACGTCCACAATCCACAAAACTTTCTCTTTTAGTAACATTAGTTAAAAAAACAAAAAACACCCCCCCCCCCACATTTATCTCCTTGCTAAGCTTAAAGCAACAAGCAAAATGATGTCGGGTTTCTTCTTGCCATGACCTGTCCTCTTTCTTTTTTAACCCAGCTATAATCTTACTTCTACCCTGAATCAATATCAAGATGAACAGTTACCTTCAAGTGCAAATGGAGAGGACCAGGAAGAGATTTAGGGAACTCATAACTGTTGCCCAGTGGCCAGTCATTTCATTTCTGGAAACATGGTCTTCAGATGTATTTATTCTTCTGCCCCACATGGATATTCCCAAAAATCATTCTGTGTCTCTCCTTCTTTCTATGTTTTCCCTAAATTCTACTATGGCAGTCTGGGCACACATCCAACATCAGTAAACGAAAAGCTCTTCCTACAGTCCAGGTTCAGCATTGCATACCAGCAGTTAAATGCTGTCTTCCCCATCCCACATCCAAACATGAACATATACAATATCAATAAGCTGTTCCTTTCATCTTCGCAGCACTATCGAGGTGTTTATATTTGTGTGGGACATTTAAGCAATTCTAGCCAATGGGCTTTTGCGTTAGGGTAGGCCCCAAGCAGGGAGCAGCCTCGAATGGAAACGGGAACTGAAAGTGTTCTTGGTAAAACTCTCCCTCTGCCCAAATCGAGCTAACTCAATGCCTGACCTTGTTTAAACAGGTCGCCTCAGAATTATAGGGCAGTTTGATAAGCTGGAATATACTAATTTACTGGCCATTAAAAAAAGAGGAAATTTTATTATGAATTACTCTGCTTTCTTGAAAACTTTTTTTATAATTAAAAACATCTGGGAGGCATTTTAATATATCATAAACAAGAGGAAATCCAAAGCACGTGACTTGTAAGAAAATGATGCAAATAGAATTCCTTGCCAAAATTTACTGTAATCTGTTTTGCTTTTTTTTTTTCTGGGGTGGGAGTATAGAGGTGGGGGATTCAGGAAAGGAGGACAAGGGAGAATAGCATTGAGCATTCTGCAGAGAAAACAGTTATTTCAAATTTAGTCTACTGATATTTTTGGCCAGTGTGAGAAGGCATTACACATTGGCAGAGCCTCTGAAATACATTTGGTTTCTTTCTAAAATTAGTCATTTTGTTAGTAATTTTATTTTTTCTGAAATGGACGGATAATTAAATAAATACAAACTGCATTAGGAGGTTGTAATAAGATGTAGAATCAGAAAGGATACATCTTTCAGTGTGAACTTAGGTAAAGAACATGGTATCTTTTGATACCCATTTTTTATTTGTAAAATAGCGTAATAAGGTTACATGCATTTCTAATAGATATCCCCTGAAATTTGCTGCTACATATAATACTTCAGATATTTCCCAATTTGCCTTTCATAAGAAAGGAAATAAGCTAGCTTAAAATATAAATGATATGTTTGGGGACTTTCTTCTTTAGTTTAAACATGGAGCTATATGAAAAATAAGCATCAAGCTCAAGAATTGCATCATTTTAAAATTGTGTATAACACACCCTGCAACACCCACATACTCACCCTTCCATAAAACAGACTTAGCAATAACAACGTGGCCAATGCTTACCTTATTTGGCTTCCAAATATTGGATGTACACTTAATAATTCCATGAAAATAACAACATAGTTTGTTTGGTGTAGAGTATATTTTAAGTGTACAAAGAGTTTATAAAAACTCACTGCAGTACTCTAAATCTATAATTATACAAAGTATGTGAAACAGTCGGTGACATTTTAAAAGACACAGGAACTTCTTATTTTCCTGAATACATTCCAGATTTGGTTTTGAGGGAAAAGCAGGAGACCTGAGGGAACATCACCCTGTGTTTGAATCATGACTTTGCACTTTATAGCAGTGACTTCTTTGAGCTTCACGTTCCTCACCTCTAAGACGGGAATAATAGTACCTATATTTTCCAAGAATTAAATGAGATAATATATACAAAGGACCTGGTAAAGTTTCTGAAACATAATGGAGTATTGAGTGATAGCTGCTATTATTATTATTGATAATGTTGGTATTAATATTATTGTCCAAATACTCTCATAAAGGACCAGCTTGTGGCAAGATATTTTGGTTTTTGTTCTCATTTTATTTTGGGGGGTTGCTCTTCTGTCTTGCCTCTTTCTGTTCAAGAAGTTGATCATTTCATTGAATGACAGACTCATCCCTTCTTCACATTTTGCCATGTGGGTGTGGGCTCTGACCCACATGCAGACACATTAGAAGTGTTAGATGTCCTAACATTCAAGAATTTTTTGTCTATGTAGGAGAGCAATTAACTCTAAAACATCTATTCACTTAATACTGACATTGTGAGTGATGCTGAAGACAAGCAATGAGTGAGACAACTTTCCTGCTAGGCTACAGGAGGTCAAGGAGTATTTGTCTCTCTGAGCATAGGTAGAGGTATAAACAACTGGCTAACTCAAAAGGAGGTCATTTATGTTGACTGTGAGGCTTGAGGGGTAGGTCAGTGGCCAAGGTATACTTGAATGCAATGTGGGATACTGAAATTAAATTCATAAAAGTCAGCTAGGGTCCTATTCACAAATATCTGAAAAGAAAAAATATTTACAGAAAAATGTTATGAATTAATTAAGGCAATGAGGGATTAACAAGTTTACATTTTCCAAATTGTTAGAGCCAGCTATGTTTTTATATTCCAACTCTATAATTGTCTGAAGTGAAGCATTAAGCAAGTTATATAATCTTTCTTAGTTTTGATTTCCTCACCTGAATAAAGTAAATAATCATATGTATTTAGGGGCATTCGCAGGGGGTGCAGAGGAGGAGATGTGAGAAGGGTGTCAGGGACTTCAGCTTTGAATTTAAAGCTAAAATTAAAGTGATTGGTGGGAGCTCCTAACTGGCATTGTTCAGCAAACAGTTGGAAATTCTGGATTGTAGTCCAGTGGAGAAGTCGGTTGGAGAGAGGAGTGTGTGTGTGTGTGTGTGTGTGTGTGTGTGTGTTGTGGTGTGTGTGTATTTATGTTTAGGGGTTGTCTGCATAGAAATAATACTCAAAGTACATAAAATTACCTACAGAGAGAGTGCAAAGAGAGAAACACTGGAGATAATTACAGAATCTTAGAAAATAGCTGTATTTAGAAAGCAAGAGGAGGCAGAAAAAGAATAGTCTGGAGAGATAGGAGGCAAATCAGAAGAGTCCTACATTCTATCAACCAAGGAAAAAAACATTTTAAGAGGATATGGTTAAAGTGTCAAGGATGGTCGTGAGGTCAAGGAGAATTAAAATGAAATAAAAGTCATTGGGATGGGTCTTTTTAGGCCACCAGAACCTTGAAGGAAGCAGTTTCAGTAGAGTTGTGGATTGAGAGAGAGTTTTAGCAATGTACACATTAAATTTGGCATGTTAAGAATTTGGCAGGTGGTAGCATTCAATGATAATGTCTGTTGTTGGACAATAATTATTATTATCATCATTAAGAAGGCCTAAGGACTTATTGAATTTACAAATCAATTTTCTGCAATGAAAATATAATTCATATCATTTACTAATTTATACATTCCTCCTATATTATTATGAAATTTAGCTGGTATGTGGTCATTAGCTATAGAGATAAATTTCTACAGTATTTTTAAAACTATTTATTATTATATGTCTTGAAAGTATTAATTATTTACTAACTTCCAAGAAATTTATTAAAATATATAGAGAGCTTAGCCCTTTCAAAGACAACATTCATTACTCTACAAACTTTATGTTAAACTAATGTTAAAAAAAAGCATCATTTAAAACTGATATTCGAAGTACATGATAACGATTATATTTACCACTCTTCTGACTCCTCTTTCCTTATTAGGAACACAAAACAACCAGCCTAAAGAATAATTGCTCAACTACAGATTTGGTGAGCAAAAGCAAAACTTTTAGTACCAAGGAAATTACAAGGGTAATTTGCATTGACTGGTTTAAACAACAGTCTGCCAACCACACTAACCTGAGAAAATATTACATATAGACATAAAAGGAGTAAAGCTAAAATAATGCTTTTTTAACATTCATATTTTAGAATCATATATCTCAAAATAGATTATCAGATGTGTTAATGGGCCTGACTATTTCATTTTAACACAATACCAAAAAAAAGTTTGTGGAAGCTGCCCTTTAAAAGGCTTTTGTAAGCCCAAATCCAATAATTGTTAGCTACACAAGAAGCATAGAACACATTAAAACCTAACATGAGAGAGGTATATTTAGTAGACCCAAGGATTTCATCATAAGTATTGCAGTGAGGAATATAGTGTAACAAAAATTAAAGCTATCAACTGCAGACAAAATACTAATATTTAATGAAAATATGCTTCTTTGAGAGAAGCAAAGTAATATATACTAGTAGATATAAAGGAAATATTAATAGTTAGTTCACCAATTCTGTTTAAGCCCTGACGTGTTATCTATAACCTTCATGGGATTCAGAAATGCCTTTTTCTCATTTTGCATTTTAGCCTAGGGTGATACTCTTTAAATTACAGTTCTGTCCTATGGTTTAACAATGGTATTGTCAACCAGTCTGTGTACATACATTTTGAAGAGATATTTAGTTTTTGCTAGTGGAGCTATTTCCAGATCAGAGAGTAAAACAACAGAGAAATCTCTCAGACCAATGTTTAAAAACAAACAAAACAGGAGAAAAAAAAAAAAAAAAACACCAACAACCAAAACTCTCTAGAATTAGAACAAAGTAAGTCTATTTAGAACAAGGTGAATATATTCAATGGTCACTAGCTGTAACCTTATGTACTTAAGGACTTAAGGATGTCAGCCATCATGTAACAGATAAACAAGGATAAAACAAATTTAAGGAAGTTACTCACACTGCCCATGTTAAAGTATTACTGCTCTAAGAAGTCATCAGTAAATTTTAAAATAGTGCCCAATTACTCTTTCTCTGTGCTCGGTTGCTGATGCTATCTGCCAAGCTATAGTCAAAGCCTGTAAATAAATAAACCAATAAAGCCCTTGGGGAAAAAGTTATTAATCTACCACACAGTGATCTTGTAACTTGGAAAAATAAACTTTTGAAAATACAGAAGTCTCCCCTTATCCGCGGTTTCACTTCCCATGGTTTCAGTTACCCTTGGTCAACCATGGTCTGAAAATAAGTGAGTACAATACAATAAGATATTTTGAATAGTCACATTCACAGTCACATAACTTTTATTACAACATATTGTTGTAATTGTTCTATTTTATTCGTGTTATTGTTGATCATCTCTTACTGTACCTAATTTATAAATTAAACTTTATCGTAGGTATGTATGTATAGGAAAAAGCATAGTATATATAAAGTTGGGTACTATTTGCAACTTCAGGCATCTACTGGGGGTCTTGGAATGTGTTCCCCATGGATAAGGGGTGACTACTATAAACTTGCAAAATAATGGTAAGAACAGTGCTCATCTTGCTATCTATAGTGTTGATAAAAACACAGGCTGTATGGTTTGTTGATTTAACGAAATAATGTTGAGCCAAACTGGGTGTTGGGTTTTTTTTGAGAATAAGACAGACTTGGGCTCTGTCCTCATAGAGTTTATAGTCTAAATACCCCTACATATCTTCCCTTTAATATCCAGGGAAACAATCATCCAGCCATATAAAGTCTTTACAGCCTAGAATGTAAAGAGCAAGAGCATGCATGGTCGGAAATAATGTTGCAGAAGTGGGAAATGTGAAGATCCAGAGATAAACCTAATCTTAGCAGTAGTTCTCAATTTCTCAATGAGTAATATTACCAATCAGAGAAAATGTCTCATTTCTTCCTTCATTATAACATGTGAAAAAATGAGAGGCTACTAGGTAATTTTGAAAGGAAATGTGCTATATAAATCTCAGGTGTTCTCCATATCAAATGAGTCAACACGTTTTGATTCATGACCATTAGACGCAAGAAGAAATTCATCATGCCCTAGCCCATTTGTTTTAAATGGAATATAGTATATTCACCGGAAATCTTAATAAAAGACAGATAATAATAAATAATAAATCCTACTATGAAAGTAAACACTGTAGGATGGGTCGTCAGAAGATGAAAAAAGATATTTTGATAGAAGAAGTTGGCTTTGGGCTGAGATTTAACATATAGGTAAGATTTAGGTGTGTGGAAGTGACGAAGGAGGGGGATCCAGGAAAAGAAAATAGACACAGAATCAAAAAGGCCTCTATTTAGTCAGTTGAAAAGTTTCATCCTCCAAATTTTACAAAGTACTATTTATGATTCAGGTACAAGCTAGGAGCTCAGGATTCTGAGGTCTGTGACAGGAACACCTAGAAACAGGCTACAGTGGGATTGGGAGCCGGATTATGGCTGATCTTTACTGAAAATTACTGACTCTTAACCTTGGTCAGCAAGGAGAATCACTGAAAACTTTTGATTATAGTCTGCGCTGCTCCTTAAGAAGATTAATTTACCAGCATGTGCCCAGTGGATTAGTGATAAAGAAAGCACTGGAGAGCAAGCTGGTAAGAATTAGTCCAGGAGTAATGGAGGTGGTAATGTTTGGACTGATCTAAATATTAAAGGATTTGACATTGAATGCATTTAGGACATGAAGGAAAAAAAATTGTCCAAAATTACTCCTTAAGTTTCAGACTTAGGGTGACTGGGAGGGTGGTATGACAGTATTCAGCGGTGTGCTAGAAAAATGTTCAAAAATTGGCCTTTAGAAAAGAAAAGAAACTCTGATTTGTAGCATTTGCCATTATCTGTGGTGTAAATACTCCCCACATGGCTGACTTCAGGGCTGGGGAGAGATGCAAACCGTGAGCCCTCAGAAGCTGCTGTGAGCCAGCTCCAGCACAACACTCCTAGAAGCATTCGCAGGGGGTGCAGAGGAGGAGATGTGAGAAGGGTGTCAGGGACTTCAGCTTTGAATTTAAAGCTAAAATTAAAGTGATTGGTGGGAGCTCCTAACTGGCATTGTTCAGCAAACAGTTGGAAATTCTGGATTGTAGTCCAGTGGAGAAGTCGGTTGGAGAGAGGAGTGTGTGTGTGTGTGTGTGTGTGTGTTGTGGTGTGTGTGTATTTATGTTTAGGGGTTGTCTGCATAGAAATAATACTCAAAGTACATAAAATTACCTACAGAGAGAGTGCAAAGAGAGAAACACTGGAGATAATTACAGAATCTTAGAAAATAGCTGTATTTAGAAAGCAAGAGGAGGCAGAAAAAGAATAGTCTGGAGAGATAGGAGGCAAATCAGAAGAGTCCTACATTCTATCAACCAAGGAAAAAAACATTTTAAGAGGATATGGTTAAAGTGTCAAGGATGGTCGTGAGGTCAAGGAGAATTAAAATGAAATAAAAGTCATTGGGATGGGTCTTTTTAGGCCACCAGAACCTTGAAGGAAGCAGTTTCAGTAGAGTTGTGGATTGAGAGAGAGTTTTAGCAATGTACACATATTCTCATTTTTCCAATAAATTTGGCAGTGAAAGGAATAAGAAAAGATGAAAGAATAGCATCTCTTTTTTTGAGTTATTATTATTTCAATGGAAATTTAGCTGCAATATTAGAAGAAAAACAAACTCTTGTAAGCCTCACTAGTAGCAAGAATGGCTTTATTCCAAAGTCAGAAATGTGCGGCCCCATCAGGGCTGACCCTTGTGCTGCCTGTTATGAGCTATGAATCTCGCTTAGTCAGACCACTGGGGAGAAGAAAGACTCATGGACAGCTGTGACCAAGCAAACAGAAGCAGTGGAATGAGCCAATATCAGTCACTGAAGAGGAAGAATATGACAAAGCATTTGCTTTATGAAAACACGGGGTGGGGAAAAGGAAGGCAATGCCAAGAACAAATATCTGAAAAAATACATTTTTCTAGAATGACTTGTGGTCTTCATTCAATTTAAAGCTTAACATAACAGAGCTGTCCTCTGAACCTACAATGCTTATTTTCCAAGTTGTTCCCCATGTTGTTTTTCTTCTTGCTTGGAACAGTCTTCCCTGACACATATTATTTTCAAGTTGCTCAGATAACCTACACCTTTTTACCTGTACAAGAAATAATATAGAACAATAAAAATCTATCAAGTAACTATTTCAAGCAATACATGCATGTGGACACATTTCTTAGTCTTCCATTTTATTCTGACTATTTAAAGTATGCATTTTGTTACTTACATTTGAAGAGCTATGACCTTGTTTACTCCTGTTATAAACCTCTCTTCCCTATATGGTACACAGAATTAGAGGCTAGTTTAAAAAGTATTAGCTGATGCTTGTTGAATTGGATTGAAATAAAAACAAATGAACAGATTTTCACTGAAATCTTAAGGATAGTAATACATGGAAGCTATTGTGTAACTGAAGATAAACTGTAGTATATCTTTTAAAACACTTTGTTTTAAAAGTAGCTTCTCAAGAAAGGAATGATTCCTCTAATAAATGAATTTGGAAATAACTGAAAGATAAAAGTAATTTATCAATATCAGCAGTTTTGACTATAACAAGGATAAGATTTTTTGAAATAAATTAGTTTACCCTCCCCTTATTGAGCCAGAGGCATCCATTATCTCAGGCAGGATTTAGATTATTAAAGCAGGAACACAAAGAAGAAAAAAGTCATTGTTCTAGAAAGTCTTTTTTTTTTTAAATAAATCAGTGTTTAGTAAGACAAAAGTCTTGTGAATCAGGATTTGTGGCAACAGAAAGAAGTTTTCTGGCTGGGTGTGTTGGCTCACCCCTTTGGGAGGCCGAGGCAGGCGGATAACTTGAGGTCAGGAGTTTGAGACCAGCCTGGCTAACATGGCAAAACCCCATCTCCACTGAAAATACAAAATAAATAAATAAATAAATAGCCAGGGGTGCAAGAGTACACTTGTAATCCCAGCTACTTGGGAAGCTGAGGTAGGAGGATTACTTGAACCTGGGAGGCAGAGGTTGTAGTGAGCTGAGGTCGTACCACTGCACTCCAGCCTGGGGGACAGAGTGAGAAAAAAAGAAAAAAGAAAAGAAAAGAAAAGAAAAAAGAAATGAAAGAAAAAAAGAAAAAAGAAAAGAAAAGAAAAGAAAAAAGATTTCTAAATTCCAAGAACTTCTTATATATCCAGATTAAGCCTTCGAGGTATGAAAATATGCTTTTAGTGTAAAGAAGAAAAAGAACTTGATGTAGGGAAAGATGAACTTCGCCCAGAAGAAAACAGAAGATATAGTACTGATAGTAGTTCTGAAAGAATTCAAGGGAAATGAGGCAAGAATTCAAATGGAGTGTCCTGGCTATCCCCTCAGGAAAATGCAAAAGGGAAGAAAAGTAGGGTCTGAAACTCAGATAGGTTTGAAAAATTCTCAGTACTTGATGTTTCGTGCCATTGCTCAGAAAAATTACAGACCTCTGAGAAGAAATACCTCAGGCCAGCATGATGATAACCATGCCATATCACCTACGGTGTTTTTAGAAATTTCTGGTCTGTCTTTAATCGGGGAGCACCGGAGAAGAGTCTTCGCAGAGTGACTCACATCGACACTGGGGCAACCTTTAAGGAGGAGAAAGGGCAGCATGGCATGCTAAGGCAGAGAAAAGGGCAGTGTGGAAGAGATCTACAAGTTCTGTTATGGATCCAGGAGGAACGGGAAGGCGGAATTGAGATACAGTGGACCTTCAACAGGACCAACAAGGTGAGGCTAGGAGCAGATGAAAGGAAGCTGACCAGAGATTATGCACAATCAAGAAGAACTGAGTAGGCCAGTGAAACTTGAGCTAGACATTTCCTTGAAGTTCACCAGATGTAAATTTCAGCCACAGCGCAATGCCTATCCCTCTCCACTACTCCCTGGCAAAAAGCAGTATCAGCAGTTTGGTGGCCATTAGTGTCAGATGCCTAATGACTGGAGGAGACCAGACTGCTTTTGTCAGATCATAGACCAGCCAAGATGTGGACAGCTTGAAACCCTTCTTCCTTTTTTCAAGCAGGACACAAAAGCTTTTCCATGAATCCATGTACCATCTTGAATAATAGGAAAGGGAGGAGATCACTAAGAAGAAGCTAGACTGTAAATTAGCTGAATATTTATCCAAAATACTTTGTTTTAAATGTGCGAGTCTGGGATTTCTTACCAAGTTTAAGTTTGTACTCCCCAACATCCAGATGGGATAATGGGATTTGAAAGTTTAGACTAGTCGTAAAAAATAAGTGGCAGCAATTATTTTGTGCATTTTGAATCATTGTCTATACATTTTGATATAAAAACTAACAGAAGAGTAAAAAACAATAGGAAAATATTGTTTAGTAGAAATCGTTTTTTTACTTCCCATATTCTT
>NW_016803692.1:1391297-1445260 GCF_001698545.2 Rhinopithecus bieti | reverse complement strand
TACTCCCCAACATCCAGATGGGATAATGGGATTTGAAAGTTTAGACTAGTCGTAAAAAATAAGTGGCAGCAATTATTTTGTGCATTTTGAATCATTGTCTATACATTTTGATATAAAACTAACAGAAGAGTAAAAAACAATAGGAAAATATTGTTTAGTAGAAATCGTTTTTTTACTTCCCATATTCTTTGTAATTTTAAATCCTTCCGTGAAAAGTGGAGAAAAAAATAATTGAGAAGAAAGCATTATTTTTTGCCTTGTGCAAGACAGTAAAAGACACAAAGCAGTGAAATCTGAGTACCAGTGGTCATATGACAAGGTTCAAGCTAAATGAAGACTGTAGTGCTACCTTTAGGAAACTGAGTATAACCCAAAGAATTTTCAGCACCTGAAGCATTACAAAGGAAAGAAAAAAGTTTATTTTCTAAAACAAAGTAGCTTCAATACAATAAATTAGGGTAAAATTTATTGAAATTGCAGTATCTAGGAAGTTGTGTTCATTTAAATCTTGCTCCAAAATTGTATTCTTGTTCGAATGGACTTGGAAATGTTAGAATTTACCCATGTGTAATTGTGTATCGCTTAACAACTAGAGCATGAGTTAAGAGAAAGGCATCATTTGGTAATTTCATTTTTGTGTGAACATCACAGAGCATACTTACACAAACCTAGATGGTAGAGCGTACTATACTCATAGGCTATATGGTGTAGCCTATTGTTCTGACCACCATCATATATGTAGTCTGTCTTGATGTTGTTATGTGGTGCATGATTGTATTTATGTTACTTATTATAACTAATGTTTTATTTTATAAGAAAAAGATTAATTGAGGAAAACTACTATCCCCTTATCTTCATGGGATGCTTTTCAAGACCACCAATGGATGCCTGAAACTGAGGACAGTACCCAGCCATATATATATACTATACACAAATTTATTTTTCTGTCTACAGTTTCATAAATATTCATTCTTACTGTGGATCTTAGCAACCTCAGCATATGATTTTTTTTTTTCTTTCCTTATTGAGAACTTTAAACTTTTAGAAAAATCAAGAGAGCACTTTATGGCTTCTTTTTAGCATATCCAAATTGCCAGCATCACTACTCTTGCACTTTGGAACCATTATTTAGTAAAATAAGGGGAACTTGAACACAAGCACTGAGATATGGCGACAGTCAGTCTGATCATCTAGATGACTACTAAGTGATTAATGGGCAGGTAGCATGCCTCGCATGGACACACTGGACGAAAGGAGAACTGGGCGGGACAGACTGCATGAGATTTTATCAGTTTTGGGAACGGTGCACAATTGAGAACCTATGAATTGTTTATTTCTGGGACTTTCAATTTAATATTTTTGGACCATATTTGGCTTTGAGTAACTAAAGCTCCAGAAAGTGAAACCATGGATAAGGGGGATCACTGTACATGAAATTCAGAATTTTGTAACTGTACGATGCCATGTAGAATGGGCTCATATTCATAAGCTGGACATCTCCAATAACCTGTTGGTAGTTACCCAGACAAGAAATGTAGTTTCAAGGACAAGTCCCAAAGCTGTCAGATGGCAACAAATATCACATAGTAAAGTCATGATTTTATAAGTAATCTCTATAGGACATTCTAATTATTGTAGAAGTTGATGAAACCTTGTCAAATTTGAGGTTTTTGTTTTTTAAATTATAGAAATAAAACATTACCTGGAATTACTTCTATCTGACTGAATCTTTTGCTTTATTGAAAACAAAATGTTGGAACAGGTAGTGAAAATTTTTTATTTATTACTGCACAGTTCTTGTGATGCAGCTGAAAAAGTCATGCATATTTATCGTCATATCGTTTTCCTTAAGAAAAAAAGTCACCATTGACAGCTCTGTAAGAACCACATAATGCCCCAAATTTTTTTAAATTTCAATAATAAAAACATTAAAATAACTTGGTAATTGTATCTTCTTTAAAATATTTTCATTCTCAATTCTCTTTTTTTCTCTGCAAAACATTGAGAAAAATTTTGAAGTTGAAACTTCACCACAGTTGTGCCTTAGGTGAAGAAATGGAAAACTATAGAAGTAAAACCCAGAACATTAAAGGAAGAAAGACACATGAGGTATATGAATCTGCAAACGTATTCACTTTACTGTTAATCAACAAGTGAAAACAAGATTTCAAATTTCTGTCCATTAACTTTGGTGGGAAAATGTTCTGCTTTATTTTTGTTAATACTTAATGCTCGCCACCATGCAGCAAGAGAGATCTCATCCTTAGGTAGTGGAAGCATAATTTGGTGAAACCTTCCTGTAAAGCCCTTTGAAAATGTGCATTGAATGTCTACAGATGTTCAGAGGGCTTAAACCACAATTGCCATATCTGAGAATCCATCTTAAAGATATATAGGTAAGTCAATGTTCCATGTACAAACACTTTCACTACATATTTATTATAATAGAAAAATGAAAATAACTTAAATTTGCAAAGATGGGAATCAAATAAAAAAACAGTTATTTTGTTTTGTTTTGTTTGGCTTGCTTCAGTTTGAAGACGGCAAAACTGAACTCCTGAGTTTTTGCCATAGAAAATCAACTGATTTTCTATCGGACAATATCAAACTTGACATAATGGCCATTTTATGCTGTCGTTAATTCATTTGTTAATGAAATAGTTTGCTATTGATTAAGAACATGTTTTCAAGGAGTATACAAAATAACAGTAAAATGCCAACCATAAAATGTGTTTGTATATGTGTGTATTTAGGTGGGAGGGAAAGAGAAATAGTTCAAAATGCTGATAGAAATTACCTCTCAGTAGTAAGATAATACAACTTTTGTTGTCTTTAACTTCTCTGAATTTTACAAATTTTCTACCGTGAGACTATTCATTTCAAACTCAGAAAAATATAAGATTATTAAAATTAAACCCAAAATAGTTTCTGAAAAAAACATACTTGGTATATTTTATAAATAAAATTCAAATTTCCCAAACTCACCTATTTGTGTATAATATTCTCTTATTAAACATTCTCATGAAAATAGAAATGAAGATCAGAAACCTTCCAAAATGTTAGATACTGCCCCAAATCATGAATAATGAAAACAATATTTCACATTTGTATGGAAATCCACATTTTTCAAAGTAGTTAAATATACATGCATTATCTGCCTCTTCTGCCCCCAACCTGTTTCATCAGAGAATCAGAGTCTGAGTTGGAAGGAATCCTAGGAGCCAACCAATTGAAATCCGTCTTAGTGCAAGAGAATGCATTATGACACACTTGAGAGAGGCACTCTTCAACCATGTGAATGTTTCTAAAGCTCATAACACCACAAGTCATTTTTGCTTTCTGGACAGTTCTGGTTATTATAATGTTCTTCTTATATTGAATATACATACACACATATGGAAAAACACCAACTGGCTACTTATTTCATACTTCCTTGTAGAAAAAGACTTTGTCCATCTCCAGCCCTGAGCTTCAATTTCTGCCAGAAATTAGGGAAGACAGCTGACATCAAGAGATGGAGGTTAAAGCTGGTTACTAAAATTGTGATCCACAGAACACGTGCCTCAAAGCACCTGAGAACCTTTTGTGAAACAGATTTCCAGGCCCTACCTGAGACCTACTGAACCAGAATATCTGGAGGTTGTGCCCAGGAATATGCCTTTCCACAAGCTTTCTAATTAATTCTTGGATGTCTGGATGGGTAAAAGGCCCTGAGAGAAAGGAAGCCATTCTTAGATCTAAGGGCCATTTCATTCCAGCATCAATCCATTGTTAAACTATTATTCATTCAACATCAATTATCCATGATGTCAGGCACCATCCCTGAGAGCTGAGGATACAAAGATGGAGAACATATGATGTCTACTGGTGAGGAGCTCATTGCCTGGCATGACAGCACGTGCTCTATCTAGCTGTTATTAGAATTTGACGTTTTTTCCTTCATTACCTTGCTCTAAGAGGTAATATCAATTGAAAGGTATCTGCTGTTAGCATAGATGCTAGAATTTATTTAGCTAAGAATTGAATCTGATGATTACAATCAGGCTTTGCCACTTCTTTATTTTGCAAATTATCCCAGTTAAGAGTATCCCCATCCTCAGCCTGGATGTCTTTTAGGGCCTTTATTTATCTTTGTTTTATTTTCATCATATCTATATGAGGAAATATACACGTACACACACACATATATACACACATGTATATACATACACACACATATACATAATTTACCAGATGAACATAAAAATTTACATTTATAACATATAAATGTATATATTTAACCATTTTAAAGTGAACAATTAAGTGGCATTCATAATGTTGTGCAACTACCACCTTTATCTAGTTCCAAAACATTTTCATAACCCCAAAAGGAAACCCCATATCCATTAATCAGTTACTCTCCATCCATCCTCCTCTCTGTGGAAAGGAAACCATATTTTGTATGGTTTCTTTTTCAGTTAATTTTTCACACCTCTTTACCCACTGCTGAGTTAAGGCTTTTTAATACTGAGAGATTGTTTCTGGCTCCATCCACATTTATTCTGTACAATGTTCTACATTGTGGGCAGCTAATATCATCTTATTTTTCTACTTCTATAATGAACACCTAACTTCCAGATTATCTGATGTAGTAAGACATTTTTTGTGATAGTTATGGCATACACTTTGTTAATTATAAAAGTAATATATGTGTGTTGTGAACATTTAAATATTATATAAATAAAGTAACACATGAGAATCTCTCATAAGTCCCCTACATTTACCAGAATAACTACTAATAATAAAGTGCTGTGTAACATTTTAGACATTTCTTGATTCAGTTATATGCATATCCCCTCAAAAGTATATTACAATATAATTATATCAATAAACAGTTTTACCACTTGTTCATTAATTGTTTCATTTATTCATTTATTCTTTCAATCAATATTTATTGAGTGCTTACTAGATGCCAAGAATTCTTCTAGGAGATAAGGATAAAGAGGCGAAAAAAAAACCATGTCAGCATTTGTCAGATCATTATTTGAAATAAGAATATATCATTTCATTGCCTAGATGCATCATGATTTAACACAATTTTTTAACTCTACTGATGGACAGAAGAGATTCTTTTAACCAACATTTATTGAATATTTACCACATGCCAGGCACTACACTGAGATGAATACATTTCTCTCTTGTTTTTATAACTAAAATTCAAATAAAGTAATGTTCAGCTTCACTTCTATAGTGCCAAAGTAACCTCTCTTTCATATTTGAAGCAAAGTTGGGATTTTGAAAGTCTGTGAGTGAAGCAGTCTTAATCATTCCAACTGTGTGCTCAGAACTATGGGGAATATATTTACCCATCCCTAAAATATTGTACAGCAGAATAAATAATAAAAATAATTAAATCTTTCTGACCGGGGCACCAATCATTCAAATGGACACCTGACCAATGAGAACAGATAGAGGCTATAAAAAATGAATGCTTATCAGCTTAAGTATATATCCTAGTATGCACTGTAGGAATATCCAGTCCTCAGTTTGGTTGAGTCCTTTCTGTATCTTTTTCTGTGTGGTTTGCTTATTTGTTTTGTTGTGTGGGAAATGGGCAATATTTGTGCTTTTTCATTTACATATTTGGCTATGTGGAAACCCGAGGGAATGAATCATTCTGGATAGCTGAAAATTTTAATCATTTTTGATGGAAATCTTTCTAAAATGGATTTCACACTTCCCTGCCTTCTTAAACAGAGTGGATGGAATGTAATTAATCTTTTTTGATGACTTGGTTTTATCATTATGAACATTAATGACTGTGTGTGCTATCGAGAGATGATGTCCTCAACACTGTGGTATGCAGGATGGTCTGGGGTCCTATCAGTCTCTGAATATTTGTCTCTAGGTTATATTCTTCCCTTACTGGTGGACCATCGGTTGTCACTTCAGCTGACAGTGAAGCAGCACAGTGTGAGTGCAAAAAGGTAGTCTTAGGAGGAAGAGGAAGTTGCATTCAAATTCCAGCTTTTGATTTTGGGATCAATTACTCTCTAATTTCAATCTCTTCATCTGTAAAATGATCACCATAACCCACTTAAGAGAAATATAATAAAGATTAAATGATGGGTCTCATGCATAGCGCAAAATAAACATATGTTAGCCCCTGTCCCCTGTCAGGGTGCTGACTTATAAAAACATATTTTCTGACTACATTGCATTTTCTACTTTGCTGTGGGACTGAAAGCTGGGCAGTGCAGTTGATAGGATTGTATGCCAAATAAGATTAATGAAGGTTTGGGGGGGCAAGGGGTACCAAGAACTCTCAGTTTTATTCCATATAGACTTTGTGACATCAACTTCAAATCTTTAGGTATACGGTTTCTTTTCTTTTTCTTTTTCTCCTCCTCCTCCTCCTCCTTCTTCTTCTTCTTCTTCTTCTTCTTCTTCTTCTTCTTCTTCTTCTTCTTCTTCTTCTTCTTCTTCTTCTTCCTGACAGGGTCTTGCTCTGTCACTATACTAGAGTATGATGGCACAATCAGTGTTGAGGACATGCAGACTTGACCTTCTGGGCTCAAGTGATCCTCCCACATCAGCCTCCCAAGTGAATGAGACTACAGGCACGTACCACCATACTCTGCCAATTTTTAAAGTGAGGTGAGGTCTCACTCTATTGCCTAGGCTGGTTTCAAACTCCTTGACTGAAGGGATTCTCCCACCTTGGCCTCCCAGAGTGCTAGAGTTACAAGAGTGAGCCACCACGCCCAGCTGCTATAGTTACTTCTTGAATCCTAAGAGATGTTCTGCCTCCACAAAATAGAGTGCTAGAGGGAAACATAAAACTTAGGTATTTTGAAGTCCATACATAATATGGATAATGTTTTACATCCAGTGAATATTTAATTCTTAATATAATAATCAATGAAGATCCCATGGGAAAGGTGACATTTGAAGAAAGACTGAAACAAGCAAAGCATAGATATTTGGCAGAAGAATCTTTCAAGCAGAGGAAATAGTAAACACAAAAGGAGGGAAAAACTTGTGTTCAAGAAATGGCAAAGAGTCCCAGAGAGTGGAACAGAATAATTATGTCAGATGTTGATGAGAGCTAAAGAGAAAATCAAGCAGAAAGGAGCATTTGGAGTACCTGGGCTGAGGTGGAAAGGATGGAGTTGAGGTGGAAAGGATGGAGTTAACGTACAACTTTAAATAGACGATTACATTAAAGATGATTGGTCTAAATGCTCCAACTACAAGAAAAAGATTATTATTAGATTGGATAAAAACATAAGATCTTGTTTATGCCTATAAGAAACACACTTTCAATATAAAGACACAAGCAAATTATAAGTAAAGGATGGAAAAAAGTTATGCATATCATGCTAGCATCAATCAAAAGAAGTTTGGAGTGACCATATAAATATCAGACGAAGTAGATCTTAGAGCAAAGATTATTACCATGGATAAAGGAGGTATTTCATAATAAGTGTGAAATCATGAAGAGGATATACTGATCCTAAATATTTATATATCTAATAACAGCTATACATAACACAAAATCTATAGAATTTCAAGGAGAAATAGATAAACATGTAATTATAGGTAGCGATTTTCATACTTCTCTCAGTAATTGATAGAACAAGTAAGCAGAAAATAAGTGAAGATACAGAAGATTTGAAAAACATACCAACAATCTAGATCTAGGTGAAGTTTATTATACAACTGTCTTAGTTTGTTTTGTTGCTATAACAGACTACCATACTGAAAAATTTATAAAGAAATAAAAAGTTTACTTAGCTCATGGCTCCGGAGACTAGGAAGTTCAAAAGCATGGCACTGGCCTCTTTTGAGAGACTTCTTGCTGCATCATAACGTGGTGGAAAGCATCACTTGGTGAGAGAGCAAGAGCATATGTGTGTGTCAGATCAAATGTCTCTTTCTCTTAGAAAGTCACCAGTCCCATCATGGAGGCCCCCACCCTGATGATCTTATCTATCCTAATTCCCTTCCACAGGCTCTACCTCCAATCAACATATGAATTTGGGGATTAAGTTTTAAAACCATGGCAACACCCTACCACAAGACAGCAGAATATACTTTTCCCCCATTGCACACAGGGTATTTACCAAGATAAGTCATTTGCAAGGCAATAAAACAAGTGCTAAAAAACTTAAAAGGATTAAAAGCATACAAAGTATATTTCCTGATTACAATGTAAATAAAAGGAAATAATGGAACGATCTCTGGAAAATCTTCAAATAGTTGAAACTAATTAACACAATACTACATAACTCATGGATCAAATATGAAATCAAAATGGAAATCAGAAAGCATTTTGAAATCAATAAACATGAAAACACAGTATGTCAATTTGTGGGATGTAGTAAAACTTATATTTAGAATAACATTTATATCCTAAAACACATAATTAGAAATAATAAAAAAGGTTCAAATCAGTAGCCTCAGCTAAAGAAAGTAGAAGAAAAGCATTAAAACAAAGTAAATTGAATAAAGAAAAGTGGTGATTATCAGAGTAGAAATCAATTTAAAACATTTTAATAGAAAAAAAATCAATAAACCAAAAGCTAGTTGCTTGAGCAGATCACTAAAATGGATAGACCCCTAACTAGATGATCAGGAAAAACGCAGATGATACAAATTACTAATATCATGAATGAAAGAAATGACATCACTACAAATTCCACAGATAATATGAGGATCACAAAGGAAAATTAGGAAAGTTTACTCTTAATAAACCTGACAAGTTAGATAAAATAAACAAACTTATTCAAAGCAACAAACTATGAAAGTTTACTGTAAGAAATAGGTAACTTACATAGTCCTATATATATTTAAGGAATTGTTATGCATTTAAACATCTTCCCACAAAGAAAACTACAAGCCCAGATGGTTTTATTGGGTCATTGATAGAAGAAATAATACCAATTTAACAAAACTCTTCTAAAATACAGAGGAGAAGGGAACCCATTTTGTAAAGCCAGCATTATTCCAGTACCAACACCAAATAGAAAGAGAAAAAAATAAACAAAACTACAGATCAATATACCTAACAAATAGGTGCAGTTTCTATTATTGCAAATTTTAACAAATTTAATCCAAGAATATAGAAAAAGGAAATACATCATGATCACATGGGATTTATGTCAGGCATGCAAGTTTGGTTTAAAATTTGAAAATCAATGAATAGAACTCATTATATTAGCAGACTAAAAATGAAAAATCATATAATTATCTCAATAGACCAAAAAAAGTTTTGGGCAGATTCAATATCCATTTGAAATAATAAAAAAACTCAGCAAACTAAGAATAGATGAAAACTTATTCCAACTGTTAAATTCCATTTGTGGAAAATCTACATCTAACATCATAATCATTTTTAATAATGAAGGACTGAATGCTTTTCCCATAAGATCAGGGACAAGGAAAGACTATGTACTATAATTACTTATATTTAAAATTGTACTGAGGGCTTTAGATAGTAAAATAAGACAAAAAAAGGAAAAAGACATCCAGATTGGACAAGAAATAGTAAAACACTTCTTATTCACATATGAAATGGTTGTTTACATAAGAAATCCCATGGAAACATGAATTAATTAGGATGGTTGCAGGATACAGGATCAGTACACAAAATCAGTGTGTTTTATGTATTAACATCAAGCAGTTAAAATTAAATTCAAAATCTATGTCACAAAGCATACAATGAAATATGAAGATATATATACAAAAAGATGTAAATGATATTAAAACCTAGAAAACATTGCTAAAGAAGACATAAATAAACTGGAAAATATAGATTCATAGATAGAAATACTAGATTTTGCTAAGATGTTAATTATCTTCATTCTATAGATATACAATATAATCCTAATAAGAATTTAAGAATAATTTTTCAACATTGAAATTAAGAACCTGGTTCTAAAATTCATATGAAAATGCAATGAAACTAGAAAAGCCCAACAAACTTCGGAGAAGAATGAAGTTGAAGAACATACACTACCTGATCTCAAGACATTATAAAGTTGAAGACATTATTACAAATATCAAGAAGTGTGGTATTGGTGTAATGATAGACAAATATATCAGTGGAACAAAATAGAGCATTTAGAAACAGAACCACATTTACATGGTTAATCAATTTTTTACAAAGGGACAAAGGTAATTCAATGGAGAAAAGATAGTCCTTTCAACAAATAGAACTAAAATAATTGAATATCCACATGTCAAAAAATAAACTTCAATTCATATGCCACACTATGGGAAAATTAACTAAAAAATGGGCTATAGACTTAAATAGCCCATATGGAACCCATGTGTGATAGTTAATACTGTCAACTTGATTGGATTGAAGGATACAAAGTATTGATCCTGTGTGTGTCTGTGAGGGTGTTGCCAAAGGAGATTAACATTTGAGTCCGTGGACTGGGAAAGGCGGACCCACCCTCAATCTGGGTGGGCACCATCTGATCAGATGCCAGCACAGCTAGAATACAAAAAGCAGGCAGAAAAATGTGAAACGACGAGACTGGCCTAGCCTCCCAGCCTACATCTTACGCCTGTGCTGTATGCTTCCTGCCCTCGAACATCAGTCTCCAAATTCTTCAGTTTTGGGACTCAGACCGGCTTGTCTTACTCCTCAGCTTGCAGATAGCCTATTGTGGGACCTTGTGTTTGTGTGAGTTAATACTTAATAAACTCATATTATATATATAATCTCCTATTAGTTAAATATATATATGTCCTATTCTGTCCCTCTAGAGAACTCTAATACATCAAGACTATAAAACTTCCAGAAAAAAGACAGGAGAAAATCATCTCTTGGCTTAGGTAAAGATTTCTTAGATATATTAAATGCATAACCCATAAAAGAAAAAAATTGATAAATTGGACTTAGTCAAAATTTAAAACTGTTAATTGAAAGACAAGGAAGTGAAATATGATACAGACTGGGAGAAATACAGTCTGAATAATAAGAAAGCAAACAACCCAGTAAATATTGTGAAAGATTTAAAATATACTTCACTAAAGAAGATATAAATGGCAAATAATCACATGCTCTGCTCAACATTTTAAATCATTTGGGTAATGCAACTTAACACCAAAATGATATATTTCTAAACACCTTACAGAATGTCTAAAATTAAAACAGTGATTTACCGAGTGTTCTTGAGCATATAAAGGAATGGAACACGGCTGATAGGAATGTAAAATGCTATAACCACATTGGAGAAGTTTAGTAGTTTCTTTAAAAGTTAAATATACTAATATATGACCCAGCTGTTCTGCCTCTATGTATTTACCCAAGAAAAATTATAGCATGTGGCCATATATAACTTATATGTAACTGTTCATAGTAGCTTTATTTGTAATAGTCCCAAACTGGAAACAACCCATATGTCCATCAACGGGTAAGTGGAAATACAAATTGTAGTGTATCTATACAAGTAGTATTGCTGAGGAATACCACTCAGCAATTAAAAAGGATAAGCATGCGAAAAAACACAGATTAATCTCAACCTAATTATGCTGCATGAGAGAAGTCAAGCACCGCCCCTATCAAGAATACATGTTATGTAATTTCATTAGTGTAAAATTGTAGAAAATGCAAACCAACGTGTAACAAGTAAAACATATAAATGGTCACCTGGGGACAGAAAAAAACACAGGAGAAAATCATATGTAGGGGACAGGGATATAGGGAACAGAGATGAACATGGGGATTACAATGGGCAGGAGAAAACTTTCTGGAGTGTTGGATATATTTACTATATTGACTGTGGTTATGGTTTCACAGCTGTTTATATGTCAAAATTCTTTACATTTTGCACATTAAATATGTACAGCTCATTATATGTCAGTTATACATCAATAGAGACATTAAAAATTTTAAAATCTAAAATTAGAATAAAAGATGGCATGTGATAAGAAAGTTCATTCTAAAATGTTCTCGATGACAGCTATTTTAGAGTATTTAAAAATTAGGCAAGCAATTTAATTGTTTTATTTCTTTTAATAACTACTGATAAAATGCTTAGTTTGTGCTAGGTACTATTCTAAGTGCTTTACAATTTTTAACTCGTTTAGTCCCCATCATAATACTACTACGTAAATAAGGCATTATCCATACCCTTTAGACGTGTGAAGAAATGGAGACACTGAGAATGGCATAGTTTGTAAATGCAGAGCTGGGATTTCAACCCAGGCAGTCTGGCTCCAGGGATAGAGCTCTGTTTAATCTTGCTTATAAAGAAAGAGTTTATTTTGACTACTTCACAGATTCAGTAACTGTACTATAGGATTTTACTTTCATTCTGTTGCCACCACATTTTCTTGAATAGATTTTTGCACACAGGTTGAATTATTTACTGCCTTTTATAGGATCATACTTTTAAGACATACTAAGCACTGCTTTGATTAGCACACACTGTCCTGCCCACCAGGCCCCTGCCTTAAATACCTCTCTGTCTCCTGATTCTTCACTTCTTTTCCAAATTGTTTCCATTCTACAAAGCACAAGCCTTCAGGTTTTTAAATAAATACAGCAACACGTCACTTACCCATATTTCCATCCAAATTTGTTTGCCCCATTATAAAGTTTCCATGGCACTTATTATCCAAATAAAGTTATAGAATACCTGATTACATATTGCTTCTACTGATTCTTGTATAGTGAACATAAATTTCGTGTTGCCAATTAGATTATATGTCTTCAAAATCTGAAATCAAGTCTTTACTTTTGCCATGCATATGCAAAATACAAGTTTTGACACAGAATTGCCAACTTCTCTGGACTCACAGGAACACACATGCCCCACTTAAAAACACATTCCTACTGTCCTTTTTAAGCACTCATAGAGAATAAATAGCTCGGAATATGAGGGTTGGTAATGCATCCATCCCTACCTCCATTGCTATCTCTAAGTTTCGCCTTGGGTGTGTAATGAGAGATGTCCACTCGGGCATGAAAAACAGAGGCTAAATGAATTGTATTTGAATTCTGAAAATGGCACATATATTGGTTAGGGCAAATTCCAAGTTTCTTTCTTCTTTAAAGAATGTGACATTTGCATTGAACCAATGAAGAGTGGGTGTGCGGCGGGGGGTGGTGGTGGGGCGTCCTCTTGGAATGGATAAAAATTCATTAAGCTAGTTCAGCAGAGAACACCAGAATCCACATTTTACCGAGTCCTTCCTCCTCAAATAGTTTTCATTAACTCTCTGAGTTCTAAAACAAATCACTCTTATTTTTTCATTACATGTTTCATATAATTTATTGTACATAATAAATAGTTTGCAAGAGTTGGGTTTATGAATAGCTTGAAACAGGTTTTCCATGTCCAAATCAAGCTGCCATAGTAACCATTTTTCATTTCTGCCAAACGTATGGTCTTTTCCTTTTTTTCTGCCTTGAAATATGTTGTTTAAAAAAATCCCAAATTATTCAGGAAAGTTGATCAGGTTTCATTAAAATAATGACTTCATTGTTAGAAAGTGCTCATTTCAATCTCTTATTAAATGACTGCTTCTTGCCTTATGAGTATCAAACTAAAATATATAGAGAGAGCATTACATTTTGATTCAGTGATATTTATCACAAAAAATAAATTAAAACACATTTTTGTTCTTCTCTCATCTCTCCACAAAAGAATCCTCTATCCTTTCAAACAATGGTGCAGAAGCAAGTCCAACTTAAGATTCTGTCAGCATAATCCCATGTAGAAAGTCCAGGAGGACAGTACAGTCACCTGAGTATTTATATCCAAATAGCCTAATGAGCTTCTATTTCTTTGGCAAGGAGGATTTAAAGATTGTTTCTACAGGTGTTTTTCCAACTTCCCATTTTTATAATCTTTTGCCTTTTTCAGTAACTAGCATTGAAAGAATCCTCCATCAAGTATTCAGTACCTCCTAGATAAACCTACAAGTTCCAAAAGCCACCCAATTCCATATGGTTTACAAAACCTGCACTCAACAGTCACTTACCTCCTCAGGCAAAAAACTACCTTCAGAAGTCACTGTGATATATGTCCATTACAACAACAAGTGTTATGTAGGTTGAAGGGAGTGACAGTGTTTTGGCAAGTAGAGAAATATCTGCTTTTATGAAGACACTCTTTATATTAATGATCTACTTTTAGGGGTTCTTTCTTTTTTTTCTCATTAGAATTTTAAAACATTTGGCTATCTGTTTCTGTTCTTTCAATCTCTATAAACTATTGTTTAGCTTAGGGAAAGATAATTTATTTATTAATCAGTCCTGATATATTCTTCAACTCAGCAGCATCAAGAGATGTACAGAATTTTACTATGCCTATTAAAATACTTTGCTTTAAAGTACTTTATAGAAGCCTCATTGTTTTTCAATACATACTTTAGATTCTTACATGTCTAACCTAATTGTATTTCCTTCACAACTTCATTTATTCAACAAATATTTTAATGAGTGATTTTTCTGTGCAGTATCATATAGATTCTATGGATTCATATATTTGAGAGTAAAATCTGAACTCTATCATCAAGGATGTAAATTAAACACAAAGTTGAAATGTAATGTAATGTGGAAGCCAGATTGTGTAACACTTTGAGTGAGAAACCAGAGTTTGGATTACACCACCACTATTACTACTACTGCTATCATTCTTACTGTTACAATGACTACTACTAATTATATTTTAAAACACTTTTTGCAAGCTTCAGAAACCAACTGCAGATAGTTTAACTAAGAAAACAGGTGGTAAGCAGATCTGCTGGAAAGATCTATATATCTCATGGAATCTAAAGAAGAGATTAATAAGCTTTGAGTGCAATAGGAGCCAGGGGCTCTTTGGAACCCAAATTGTAAGTTTCTGAATCTTGTCTCTTGATTGCTGTCACTAAAATGAAATAGCTCCCAGCTTCCAGTGTAAGGCTCTTGAGTCACAACCCAAAATTTGGGAAAGCAAATCTACTTAGTCCTGCTTGAGTCAATGTCCAGTCCAGACTAACTATGGTTAACTCAGCAGGTTCAAGTATTACAGACATCATTGAGGTCCACTCCTGGGTATTGAGTGAGTGGGGTTGAGGGAGGGAAAATCACAGTGAGGTAGTTAACAAAAGATGGTTTCTGTAACCACAACCACCATTCTCTAGGTGAGGCCCCTCCACTGTCAGGTCAGAGCTCAGTAATGGAAAAATATGCAAAGAACAGTGCTAAGTACTTCTCATATACCATCTCAAATAATCCCCCAAAGCCTAAAGCAGTAGATTACTACTCCCAATTTGCCTATAAGAAAATTGAGATTTGAAGAGAATAATAGCCACTAAGTAGTAGAACCCAGGTCTAAAGTTAGCTCTTTCTGGTTGTACAGCCTATAATCTATCCCTTATCTGCTGTGGTCAATAAAATAGATTAACATAGAGATTGAGTCTGGCATCTCTGTCCCCAGGGGATTTCTATCCTCAGTTCTTTATTTTGAATAAACGAAAAGTTGATTGATTGAAAGAGCAATTTAAGGAGCCAATAAACATCTGGTTTACTAGTACCCTAAAGGTGCTTCCCTTTTCTAGTCATGTTCTACGGTGAAAAGAAAGGAAAATGTGTTCCAGGTACGTATGAGTGTTTTCCCATGGAAACTATGTAACGCATTGTGCCAAGATGTAGAATAAATGGTACTATTAATATAGTATTCCAGTGCTTCACAAATAGAATAGAACTTTTTGTGGGAAACCAACCACCACTTATTATATGGCTTATATGGGAAGTTCCAAACATTTGACTGAGAAATAAAGTTTGACCATGTATACAAACTATTAGCCAGTCAGATACTGCTTGTAGATGATTTTCTTCTGGACACAGAATAAGGTATTTATTTCTCTAGTGAGTGAATTTTAACTTGAAAAATGAGAAATAATCTGTGTCTGTTTTCCAATCAGAGGAGTAGAAATTCCCAGGAAGCTCTTATAGGTGGAGTGACGACTCAGAAGTTGGGAAGGTAAATCCAGGCCAGTAATGAGTTTTCTGTATGTGTTTGCATAAGATAAGGTAGCACTTTGGGTCCAGCACTAGAACTTGTTAAACAAAGCCCAGTTTATTACCCAGCAAAGGTGGAGTGGATGGTGAGGGTGAGATGAAGGTGAAGAGCAAGTAAAGTTGTGTTGGCTAAGGCTTAGTCATATTCTCAGGTTATTACTAAGTCTTAAATTCACAAGTGTCAACTGAAGAATCACAGGTTCATAAATTTGGAAAGGAGAGCTTTACTTCTCATAAAGGGTACAGCCTGCAGGCAGCCATTCTAACAGGCTGGAGAAGTGTAGCCTCCAGTCAGGAGCCAGAAAAAGGCACTTAAAGGGCAGGAAGAATAAAACAGGGATTCATGTTGAATGGGATGGCCAAATATATATATTCAACAACTTGCAGGAGAAGCTATGAATATTCACAAAGGGGAGGCACAGGTATGCGTAATAGGCTAATAGGCATGCAACATGTGTCCTATGGTCTTTTTGGGGTGGACTTAACAACTAAATGCACTAAAATTAGTCCCCAATACATCAGGAAAAAAAAAGTGAAGCTGAGGACATGAAGGGCCTCTGTATGCAGCCTCTGGAGACTGGTCAGAACCACCTCGTGGTTGGTTGTCCCTTGTCAGGAAGAAATGCTGGTCATTTGTTACGCCAAAACCACAAAAGGGAGGGACAGCATCAGGCAGTTGGTTGATATCAGTTGGGGAGCAAGTCTTTTTAAAGGGCTGATTTCTGTGGAACTCTTAGGGAGGAAAGCCTAATGGTGATCAGCTGGGGAGGGGTTATATTGAGGTATGTCCAATCTCCGGTCAATCACGGCTGGAAACTCAGTTTTTAGGTTTTCTCTGGAGTCCCCTTGGCCAAGAGAGGGTCTATTCAGTCAGCTGAAGGGAGCTTATGATTTTAGTTTTATTTCTCGCAAGTTAAGGACTTTCTATGAGGAAAGTCATCCTACGTTTAAATGCTACATAAAATGGAAATTCCTGTCAGTTTAGCCTGTACCACCTATAAAAAGAAATCATAAGTTTATCCTTTATGTAGTGGACCTATTCTTGAAATAGATCCTTTATGAAAGTATTGATGTTGACTGCATCTCTTTTGGGATAATTGTAGGCAATGAATTCTTTAAGGAAATAAAAAAAGTTTTGTCCTAGATGGGGGCAGAATTCTAGTTTGGCAGTGGAATTCTCAGTAATGGGAAGACGAGCTGGACTCTCTGTGGTGAATAATTCAGGGTGACTCTACCAAAATTGATCATTTGCCTCCGTTAGTCATGATATCTTCATAAACACTGCAAAAGAGTTGAGGAAGAACTAAGAATGCAAAAATATCCAAATTTACATTGATGACTGAATTAATTAGGACACAACTAATTCAAAAATTCTGCTAACAAAAATAGGAGTCAGTGGAAAAGTAAATTAGCTCTCCTATCAGAGAGGGAAACACATTCAGACCTTCTCATCTTAAATTCGGTTTAAATATAGCCCAAACATAGTCCCGATTACTTTTCTTTGTGATCAGAGAGTGTGCTTTTGACTAATTCTGGCTTGGTTTCCAAGAAGAGTCTGGTGCAATAATGAAGACCTGTTATCTGAGAGATGCACAGAATGTACCCAAATGACTTTAATGGTAAATGGCCCAGCCAGAAGGGTGAGGCACCTCCACTTGTCAGGTCAGACTGGGAAGGAACAGTGAGCAACTGCTGACGTTCTCTCACGGTATGCATGACGCAATACCTCTTAAGGAGAAAGAAGGAGAGGAAGCACAGGAAGAGAGGAAGGGAAAGATTAGAGAAGACAGATAAAGGGACAGAAATTAAGAAGAAATTTGCTGTGGACATTGAATATTAAATTAAGATGATGCGTTATGGGAATATTCCCCTCCCCAATTTTTAGGATGTTAGAAAATGATTCCTGTTTAAAGGAGAGAGAAGCTTTTGAAAAGCTAAAACATCTCCCAAGAAATTGGCTACAACTTCCTTCACACACACACACACACACACACACCCCCCCCCAAAAAAAAAAAGTTCGAGATATACGAATAGTCACAGGAGGAATATTTTATGGAACAAAATATTTATTCTTGTTTCACTTATGAGGATATCAAGACAGAAAATTGTCTCTGAATGAAATCATGCCTCTGAAAGATATTTTAAGATCAAAGTTTGCCTGACATATAAACCACCTCACTAACAATGAAAAATATGAAATTCTGTTTTGAAAGCTGCTGATTTTTCTTTTTTCTTTTATCAGTTTGGCCCTTTTGTCTCACAAACTATACATGCAACTATAATAAAATGATCTTAAAACTTGAAACTTGTAATATGATCAGAGAATTCAAGCCCCACATGGAACACTAGGAACTTAGTTTCCTTGACATACTTCTGACAATTTTTTGAAACAATGAAATTTATCTCATATTAAATGCCATCAATCTTCCCATTTATATACACAATGCATGCTAAATTTTTGAAAAAAAACTTTTCAATAGTATGATATCTTTTTTGTGGCTCAATTTCTTTTCAGTTGATGATGAGAAAATCAGAAATACATTATTCTTACTAACTTGAGCTGAATGAAAGTCTTCATTTAAAGTAACTTAATTATATACAGAAAGTATGTAATAAAATAATGACCTCTATTATAAATCATAAGTAGCAATCAAAATAATGATCAAATAAGATAATAAGTTTGATTATGTGTAGAATTCCTCTTTCCTTAGGTATGTTATTACTCCCAGAACAGGACGGAAACAAAAGGACTTGGCTAGAAATAGGCTCTCTCTTGATCACATGCCTAATGCAGTTCTCTGTGCCCAGTAGGTTCTCACTAAATATTCAGTGATGATTATAATGAGTCTTCTGGAAAACTACAATGTGCAGGTATGCACAGATTTCGGGTTAGAAAAAAAAATTGGCCAGTGTAATTGATTGTATATAAAGAAAAAGAATTTGATATCCAATATCTGTCACATAAATTGTGCACCCAAACGCAACTGATCTATGGCTTTTTTCTTTCAATTTCTTATTTTTTTGGCCACCCCACAAACTAAATGGAGACCCACTGGACCCAGGCGTCTCTTGATCAAATTATTGAGGGGAAGGAAGAGCTGTAACACTGTTGCCAATGTTTCTGGAAGGTGTACCTTGTTTCCTGAAACAGGTCTTTGATTTCTAACTATTCTTTTCCAGAGACTGGCCCTATGGAGCGCAGTACTTTGGAAGGTCCTGAGATTACTCTTACTGTGCCAGACTTTAGTCTGTTCTGAAGTTAGAGAACAAAGTTGCACATGCCATAAGTATTTATGTCAAGGAAATAAATGCTGAATTTAAAAAATAATCAAGTGTAAAACAGTTCTGATTATTTGCAGATTGTGATGGTATCTGGGAAATGTTTAATATTAAGCCAGTGGAAAAGTGGGCCAGTTATTTCGTTCCATTGCTGCAGCCTAACAACTGCACCTCCAGCAAATGTGAATCATAGGTCCCCAAAGGGAAAAGCAAGAGTAGATGGTTAGATTGTTCAGTGCAAGGAAACTGGACGTCAATCTCGACTTCTAAATTTTCTTCACCTATACTCTTCCACGTCTAATCTGTGATGTGACCATGTTTTCTCTACATTCTAAAAATATTTGAAATCTTCCCACTTCTCACCAGCCTGCTGTGACTTTCATTTCTTATAGGGAATATGCAATAAGCGTGTAATTTGCCACCTACACATGTCTTTAACCTCCTTAAATCCGTTTGCCTCTCTGTGGTTTGAGTCATCTTTTGAAGTATCTGGACATAGTCAACTTACTTATATAAGGCACTGTTGTAGGGACTTTATACATGTTTCTTCTTCTCATTTGAGACTCTCAAAAATTCAGTTTGATAAATGTAATTATACTAACTTCCTATTCTTTCTGTAACAAATATGATGAACTTGCTGGCTTAAAGCATAAGAAATTTATTCCCAGTGAGTTCTGGAGGCCAGAAGTCTAAAATTAGTCTACAAAGCTAATATGAAAATATCAATAGCCTCCTTCCAGAGGCTCCAGGGGATAATCTATTCATTGCTTCTTTCAGTTTTTTGTGGGTATCAGAATTCCTTGTTTTGTGACTGTATCTGTCCAACCTCTGCTTCCGATGTCATGCTGCCTTCTTCTCTTCTGTAATGAAATCTCCCTCTGTTTTCCTCTTATAAGGACACTTATGATTACAGTTAGGCCCCACCTTGATAATCCACATGAACTCCCCATCTCAGCATCCTTAATTTAATTGCATTTTTTTTTCTTTTTTGCCATATAAAGTAATACAGGTCCCAGAGATTAGGACGTGGCTATCTTTTGGGATCTATTATTCAGCCTGCTACAATAGCTCTTGCTTTTGACATACGACAATAAAGTTTCAGTGGGTTAGGTATCATGCCCAAGTTTATACATCCAGGAAGAAGCAAAACTGATATTCAAACCTAAGTCTTTTTGATCCTAGAATTAACTTTCATGTATGATGAAGAAACTGGATGTAGTAAGCTTGAAGAAGAAAAATCGAAAAGAGGCATTATTACCTCCAAATATTTGAAAGAACCATCATATGATAAAATAACCATAATAGCTAATATGTATATTGAAGGATTATATATGCCAAGAGGTGTCATAAGCCCCTTTACAAGTATTAACTCATTTAAAGTTTACAACTCCATGATATAATTTCTGTTATTACTGGTTAAGTTAATTTTTCAAAATGTCATAGCTAGTAAGTGATGGAGTTGATGTTTGAACACTTGCTGTCTGGCTTCAGAGCCTGTGCTCTAAGTCTCCCTGAGATGTACTGATCTCATTCTGTAAGGTCTGGCAGAAAGAACTTGAACCAATGGAAAAAAGTAGATGAAGACAAATATTTAGTTCGATATTAGAAGAACCATTAACAATTGGAGTTGTTCAAAAATGAAATGGGCTTCCTTTGGAGATAGAGAATTCTCTGTCACTGGGAATAATATAAGGATTAACACTGCCTCTTCGACATATTGAAGCTGGTGATGATGCATTAGAGACAAGTTAGACTGATAATTTCAGTTACTTCCAGCTTTATAAGCTATGGTTTTAGCATTTTATAACTTCAAAGGCTTATCCTCAATGTGGAGCCATTGGTAGATGAATGGTAGTGTGCTTTAGGAAGATTAATCTAGCCAGGATCATCATGAAAGTGAAGAGTAGTTTAGGGAGAAATCATGTAGGAAATTATTTTAATGTAGTTAATAGTGGACTTGAAACAGTGACTGTGGGGATAAAAAGAAAGGGATTATAAATATAGTCAACTGATATTTGACAAAGCAGCTAAGGCAATACAATAGAGAAAAGATAGCCTTTTCAACAAATTGTGCTGGAAAAACTCAATATCCACACGCAAAAGCATGAACCTAGACACAGATCTTATACCTTTCACACACCAAAAAAACCTCAAAATGGATCATAAACCTAAACTTAAAATGTGAAAATATAAAACTCAGAAAATAACATACAAGAGGTAGGGTGCAGTGACTCACACCTGTAATCCCAGCACGTCAGGAGACCGAGTGGATGGATCACGAGGTCAGGAGATCAAGACCATCCTGGCTATCACGATGAAACCCCGTCTCTATTAAAAATACAAACAGAGTGGTGGCGGGCACCCGTAGTCAGTCCCAGCTACTCGGGAGGCTGAGGCAGGTGAATGGCATGAACCCAGGAGGCGGAGCTTGCAGTGAGCCGAGATAGTGCCACTGCACTCTAGCTTGGGCAAGAGTGAGACTGCTTCAAGAAAAAAAAAAAAAAGGAGAAAATCTAAATGACAATGGATATGACTTTTCGGCTACCGCACTAAAGACATGATCCATGAAAGAAATAATTGATTAAGTCAACTTTGCTGCAATTAAAAATTTCTGCTCTGTAAAAGACCCTGTCAAGTGAATGAGAAGACAAGCCTCAGACTGGGAAAACATTTGCAAAAGACATATCTATTAGACATATCCATTATTCTAAATATACAAGGAACTCTTAAACTTCAACAATGAGAAAACAAAGAACCAAATAAAAAATGGGCAACAGACCTGAACAGACAAGTCACCAAAGAAAACATACAAATGGAAAGTATGCATATGAAAAGATTCTTGACAGCATACATCATTAAGGAATTGCAAACTAAATCAACAATGAGATATCACTTCACATCTATGCTAATAATCAAACTCCAAAACACTGACAACACCAAATGCTGGAGAGTATGCAGAGCAACAGGAACTCTCATTCATTGCTGGTGGGAATGTAAAATGGTATAGTCACTTTTGAAGACAGTTTGGCAGTTTCTTACAAAACTAAATATACTCTTACCACTAGATCCAACAGTCACACTCTTTGCTATTTACCCGTTAGTCGAAAACTTATGTTCACATAAAAGCCTGCTCATAGATGTTTATAGCAGCACTATTCATAATTGCTAAGACTAGGAAGCAACCAAGATGAACTTCAGTAGGTGAATGTGTACATAAACTCTGGTATATTCAGAAAATGAGATATTATTCAACGCTAAAAAAAATGAGCAATCAAGCCATGAAAAGACATTGAAAAAACTTAAATGCATGTTACTGAGTGAAAGAAGCGAATCTGAAAAGATTACACCAACTATCTGACATTCTGTAAAAGGCAAAACTATGGAGACTATAAAAAGATCAATGGGCGAAGGGATGAATAGGTGCAGCACAGAGGATTTTTGAGGGCAGTAGAAACTTCTTTATGGTACTGTGGTGAATATATGTCATTATATATTTATTAAAACCTATAGAATACACAACACTAAGAATGAATCTTAATGTAAACTAAGGGACTTTGGGTGATAATGATGTGTCAATGTAGGTTTATCAACTATAACAAAAAAATTTAAAAAGAGATTCAAGTGAGACATTGAAGAAGCAAGATTCTGAGTTTTAGTCTAGTCGAGAGATTGGAAATGGAGTAGTGATCTACATGAGAAATCCGATGTTTGCACCTTCATTCTAGACAGAATGGTGGTGTCATTGGTAAAAATAGAGAAGTCTGAAGTCAATACTTTTTTTAAGGAGGAAATTGTGACCTCAGTTTTGATCATGAAATTTAAGGACTAAGCAAGACATCTAAAAGGTTATTGTAGTTAAGGACTGGAACTTGAGAAGATGCCTAGGTTACACATAAAAGCTTGGTGATAATTTATATAGATAGTAATTCTCTGCAACAATTAGTTTTCATTAAATAGATTTCATTTTATATGCATTATCTCATTTAATTCTTATATCAACCCTATAAAGTAGATATCATTGCCCCATTTTATAGGTGAGGAGATTTAGAGAGGTTAAATAATTTGCCCAGGTTCACATAAGTACATGAGTGTTGGAGCATAAAACCATACCTTTCTGATCTCAGAGTCCATACTCTTCATCACTTTGTATTCTGTCGTAAGAGTAAGTACAGTCATTCTGAGTGGCGCTTCTTGAAAGTTGCTTCTAGATTGTGCCTCATGGCAGAGTAGACTGCCAGCCTATTCTGCCTGTGCCTGAGTGAGGAGGGTAGATGGTAGGAAGTTGATGGATACCTTTCAGGTATTAATAACACACTGGAAAAAAAAAGTCCACATCTCAAAAATTCATCCTAATATTCCATTAACTTAAACAAAATGTTTTATCCTCCCCAAGCATCAAGTAAACCTGATAAGCTAAGAAGATTTACCCTGTGTAACCTCTGCCTTCACTTTCAGCAGACTTTCCTACACTCTGGGCTTGGGAGAGGAATGACCCAGGCTGAAAAACATAGGCCATAGCAGAACATAGAGGGCTAGGGACAGGAGCATGAATATAGGGACTGAAATGTCAATATTTGGGAAATGAAAGGAAGAAGAAGGACTTGTACAAAGAAGGAAAGAATTGTTAGAGAAATGAGGCCAAATTGTCATAACAGAGAACAAAGCAGGGTGGGAGTTTCCACACTATCAAATGCTACAAGGAAATGTCCAAAAGGTTAAGAAATTGCAAAAAAAAAAAAAAAAAAAAAAAAAAAAAAAAAAAAAAAAAAAAAAAAAAAAAAAAAAAAAAAAACCCAAAACAAAAAAGCCTTTATATTTAGCAATAAGTAACTTTCAAAGGTGGAGTTTAAATGGGGTGAGAGTCTGATTACAAAACAGTAAGAAACCATAAGTACTCAGAAATTGGAGGGGCAATCAGTGAATGGTATTGGTTTATGAAGTTTGTAGGAGGAAAAAAGGTGCTGGATAAACAAAACCAGAAACACTACATCAGTGAAGGTGTTTCTGTCACTGCAGAAATTAATTCTGCATAATTTAAGTAAAAACGGAATTTAGTACAAAGATATAAGACAATTCTCAGAATTGAAAGAAAAACTAAAGAATCAGACCTTAGAAAGTACAAGAGCTGGACCATTTCTAACAGGAACTATTAAACAGGAACTAGCAAATGGTCTCTTCAGGACAATACTATCAGGTGGATCTCCTCCAGTTCTTTTCAGTTTTTGTTTGTTGTGACTCAAGTCGTAAACACCAGGGAGAATGCCTGACTGGCCTAGTTCCGGTCACATGCTCCCCCTTTACCAGGGAAGGATAATGTCCTTGAATTACAGTTTAATCTACAAAGGAAAGGCCAGTTCTTCAAAGAAAACTGGACAATGAGCTCCAAAAGAAAGAAAAAAAAATCTCCACCCCTTGTTTACTACTAAGAAGTAGAAAAATACAGGCAGTTCTCACTTTGCACTGTGCAGTGTTAACTGAAACAAATGCATGCTGGCACTGATTCTTTACTTTGCACAGTTTTGTGATAACTGACATGTGACCTCGGACCCATGGAATGTTGCAAAGTGAGGAATAGGTACCAGCACACACCAGTTTCAGTTAACATAGTAGCATGCAAAGCAAGGACTGCCTGCATATATGACCCAGAACAACTATAAAAAAGAAGAGACTTCAAAGAGTTTTGTAGAATCAAAATATAGTATACTACATATATAATACATATAATATGCTATATATAAAATATAGATGATCTTAGAGAACATAAAATATAGCCCTCTTTTCATAGCAAAGGAAAGGGAGGCACATTGACTTATCCAGGACTTTCTTCCTGGACAAACAAATTATACTAGCTAAAGAAGTTAAAAAAAAGAAAGAAAGAAAAGGAAAAAGAGAAAGAAAAGAAAAAGAGTGGTGTAGAGCTGCTGCAACTTAACAAGGAAAGCAATCTGTGGGAAGTGAGTTTTGAGATAGGTTTTGAAGGACTACTGAAATGTGTTTCCTCAGGTGTAAATTGAGGAGGCCTGGTCTAAATCTCTAAGAGCCTTTTCAGCTCTGACATGCTATGATTCAGAGCAAGATGTACTAAAATTATCAAGTCATATACAGAGAATGATAAGCAGGGTGGTTTGATTGGAGCAAAGAGGCATGTTGGGAAATTATGACAGCTCCAGGAGGGTCGACTGATGGATGTCTAGCTGGGAGTTCAGGGTTAATACTGCTCTGAGGGGCCTAAGAGACTATGCCACCTCCGAAATGTTGCAGTATGCTCTCCATTGTGAAGTAACAATTCGACACATTCGTTAAAACAATAGCACCCAACACACTTCCCAGGGAATGTGATTAAAACATTACTGGGGAAAATTTTCCTACAGTACTGTAACAACTGAGATTCCCTATTATCTTACTGGATGAAGCAGCTATAATTTTTAATTCTGATTCTCATGGAGTGTATGTGACTTCTAGCAGATGTGTGGAGTCCCTAAGGCCAGTGTTAAGAGATACACAGAATGAACATACAGATTGAAGATTAAATATAATTCATTTTAGTAACCATATGAGAAACCTGCTCATAGCTGCTAAACGATGTTTGCTGAATGTTTTATTCCCTAGTAGGAGCATGTACTTTTCATACGTATAGAGGTTAGATGATATTTTTAAAAAAGAAAATTACTCGAATTCTTTTGGTTCTGTTGTCCATTATCTTTTCACAAACACATATGCTTTTGGATCAGATTACCAAAATTAATGGACAAGGAAATGTATTCAGTTATTTCACTGAAGTCCAGTTGTATTATGCTATCTTAGTACATCAAAACCAACAGCTTATACTTGCTTCTCTGCCCGGCCTCTTCTTTTCTTGCAAGTTTCAGTATCCTTCTCTAATTTCATTCTTTCTTTATCTGCCTGTGTATCTTTCTCTGTCTCTCACCTTCTACCACTCAATCTCTGGACTACATTAGCATGGTTTACTTCGAGTTAATCAAGATGCTTTATCTTACCCTTATCTCCTAGCCATCTTCACACACTTACACCAAGCTTCTACTACATTTTCATAAATGAGCTGGGAATATTTTCCCTATCCATAACTGCCAGTGGGTTCCGTCCAAATCATGGGGACTCTGGAAGTTATAAATGAAAGCTGGGACCAGATCTGGAGTGGGCAAATGTAGAGGCTATTTCTTATGTAAGCTGTTCATCCTTTCTGTGATAATCCTATATTGTCAACTGTGGCACACGTGTTTTCTTGTCACCTGCTTACCTATAGTCACCATTTTCTCAAACGTCTTATTTTATTACTTTAACTGAAGCCAAACTTTATCCTCCTGATACTCATTAGAGTCTGTCATTCTACTCACTGCACACTAGTGCTTCATGGGTTTGTCCAACTATTTCTTTCTCCTCCTTCTTTTTCTTCTTCTCATTAACATCATAAGTCTATGCCAAATTTTCCCATTATTAAGTTTTATCTAGATTTTTTTTCCTTTTCTGGATGACATAAGCATGTCACTTCATCAGCAGCAATTATTATTCTCAAAGATTTAAGCATCTAAACTAATATCCTAACCTCAAATTTCTTCTAAACTCCAGTGATCCCCAAACACAGCCATTTCTTAGATTGCATTCTTACAGAATTGTCCATCTCTATACCTTAAATTCTAAGCTTCCTTTCTCTAATTTTCACTTCCTTCCCTTCCACTTTCTAATGTCTCCTTTCAAATGTAAATCAGATCTTATCGTTCTCCCCCAACCCTCTTAAAACCCTGCATTCACTTTTCATTGCACTTGAAATAAAATGCAAATTTCTTACAAGACTTGCTCTAAGAATGGATCTGGCTTTATATTTCTCTCTGATATTATCACATACCACTCTCTCTCCCGCATGGTTTCTGAAACATAGGCCTTCTTTCTATTCCTAGACCAAGGCAATCCAAGACACTTACATGGCTTAAGCTCAATATTACCTCTTTCTCAATATTAAGTCTTTGTCAGAGAGAACTTCCATGATACCCTCTTCGAAGAATCTCCTTATCTGATTTTACTTTATCTTATTTGCTCATAGCACTCTTTGAAATAGTCTTTTTATTCATTTCTTTATTTGTTGACTCTCTGGGATAGCAGGCCTCTTGTCTGTCCAATTTGTTGTTTTCTGTCCTGGGGACATTTCAAAGATCTAGACATATAGTCTTTGTCTTCTGGGAATTTCCAGTTAAGAAGGAAAGTCAGATAAATGAGTAGGAAATTATATTCTAAGTGATTTTCCTGAAATAGTACAATATACCTTTTTTTTTTTTTGAGATGGAGTCTCGCTCTGCTGCCCAAGCTGGAGTGCAGTGGTATGATCTCAGCTCACTGCAACCTCTGCCTTCCAGGTTCAAGTGATTCTCCTGGAGCGGCTTCCTGAGTAGCTGGGATTGCAGGCACATATCACCACGCCTGGCTAATTTTTGTGTTTTTAGTAGAGACGGGGTTTCACCTTGTTGGTCAGGCTGGTCTCAAACTTCCAACCCAATGATCCGCCCACCTCGGCCTCCCAAAGTGCTGGGATTACAGTCATAAGCCACCGCACCCAGTCCATGTACAATATACTTATTAAGAATATAAATTCTGCAGTCAGGTTGTCTGGGATTAAGTCTCAGTTTTCCCACTTACTGGTGGTGTAACCTAGGTTATTTAATCATGCCATGCTCAGCTCCTAATCATTAAATTGTGATAGCAATAGTATCTGTTTTACGGGGTAGTCTGAGGGTTATAAATGAGTTAATATTATTCAAAATGCTTAGAATCTGGAATGTAATAAACACTCACAAATGAGGAGGAATTATTATTGATCAAATCTGTCTTTTCCTCTTCATTAGCGGCATCACAACCCCTGTTCAGAACTGTGAGTGTCTTTCTTCAACCATTGAAGTAGCCTTGCCTTTAGTCTTGTAACCTCTTCCCTAATCCACACTATGTATTGTCTACACATGGGTCCATTTCCTAAAACACTTAAGTGGCTTTCCATACCTTAGGATAATGCCGAACTCATTAATGTGGCTGGCAAGGCCTTGCATGGTTTGATATTTGCCTTATTTCCAGCCTCTTTGAGTCTCACTTTCTATTTCCCACTTTATGTTTCACAAACGCCCAACTTCCTGTAGTCTCCTAACCACAACCTTCTATTTCTTTTTTTTTTTTTTTTACCTTTTCCCATGCTGTCTTTTCTTCATAGAACATCTATTCCCAATATTATACTTGACCTAAAATCACCCTTATTAATACCTTAAGACTGAGCTTAGAGTTTCATACTAAAAGTATACGATAGTACTTAAAGTCAAGTTAAAAACCTTTATATAAAATCCTGTGTGTAGCATTATTACTGCACTGAATACATTGCTTTATCATGTATGCCTGACCCTCTGAGTTGCTTGAGGCAGGTACTACTTCTTGATCATTTTGATATCCTTAGTGACAAGCCTGGCACATAGAAATTGTATGTATTAGTCAATGATTGATGTACTAATGCATTTTAACTAACAACCCCAAATTTTGGTGGTTGGACATCTGCTGCTTGCCATCATAAAAAAGCACCATGGGACTGGACTTAAATTCCCATTATAGTAATTAAAATGTTTGACAAATATATAAAGTAATTGTTTTTAGATATTGAACAACAGGCAGCATAGAACTATAATCCCTGAGAAAAGGGAAACAAAAGAGATGAACCCTATAATCCCCTTGTATTTCTCCCTGGAGTCAGTTTCTAGCCTGTGAGTACAAGGGTGGAAACCTAAACAGAACCCAGAGCCCCCTGGGATTAGGACATGAAGTTGAAATTTAATGGAGGCAGAGACAGCTGTAAGTTGTAGGACAGACTGCACAAGGAGGGAGTCATTAAGAAAAAGTTTTAAATAATTAGTGTAGAATTCCCTTTGAGTCTTGCCGATTATTAGGTCACGCATGTATAAAGCTGTATAAAGAACAAGTAGCGTATGGTGAATTAAACAAACAACCTTCCAGAGTTCACAAAGGACAAAAAGATGTTCTACCTCCCGACTGCTAGAGTTGAGAATCCTTAGTGACCATCTGGGACCCCAGAGGGGTTATGCCTTAGAAATGGGGCTGAGTAATTACTAGAGTGAAGACTTCTCTAGAGGGTCTAACAAAGCTTAAAACATGTTCTGGAAGGATAAAGTTGATAGAGCATATTTATCAGGGTTCTCCACAGAAACAAAAGCAATAGGATAGATAGATATAGACGTAGAAGAGAGGATTTATTATGGGAATTGGCTCATGCAGTTATAGAAGCTGAGAAGTCCATAATACACCATCTGCAAACTGGAGAAAAAGAAAAGCCAGTAGTTTAACTCTCAATCTGAGTTTGAAGGCCCAAGAAACTATGAGGCTGCTAGTGTAAGTCCTAGAGTCTGATGGCAAGGAAACCTGGAGTTCTGATGTCTGAGGGCAGAAGATGGATATTCCAGCTCCAAAACAGAGAGTACATTTGTCCTTTCTCCACCTTCTTCTTCTATGTGGGCCCTCAATGGATTGGATGATGCCTGCCCACACTGGTGAGGGCAGATCTTCTTTGCTTGGTCTACTCTTTCAAACATTGATCTCTTCCAAAGACATCCTCACAGGCACAACCAAAAATACTGTTTTGCCAGCTATCTTAACACTCCTTAACCTAGTCAAGTTGACATATAAAATTAATTATCACAGCAAGTAACTTAAATACACACACACACACACACACACACACACACACAAAGAAAGAGAGAGAATCAGAAATACATATGAAGATAACAAAATCCATACAGTCAGACAATGTTCAGCACCCGATCCAAACTTACTAGATAGTCTAAAAAGCTAAAATATGTGATTAGGAGAAAAATCAGTCACTGGAAATAGAATAACACATGACAGAGATGATAGAACTAGCAGACAGAAAAGATGTTACAGCAACTGTTATACTATGCAAACTACTTAGAAAAAAAAAAGAACACAATAAAAAGATACACAGAAAAATAAGTCTAGACATGAAAAATATAACTCTGTAATGAAAACTTTACTGAATGGGGTTAATATCAATAGATAATAGACACTGCAGATGAAATAAAATAATCAGTAGTCTTTCATGTAACAACAGAATAAAGCAAAAGAGAAGAAACAAACAAAAAACCCCAAAGCTTTTGTAATCTATGCAACACTATAGAGTAGTTTAAAATGTGTGAATTATGTCCTGGGGATAAGAGGGGGAAAATATTTAATGAAATAGTGGCCAAAACATCTTTTCATTTGCTAAAAACTATAAAGCCAAATTCCAGGAAGCTCAATATAAACTTAATGCAGAATGAACACACACACACAGTGAAGTGGAAGGTGAAATAACATTGAGGGAAACAGTGATAATCATAAAATCTTAAAAATAGAGAAAAAAAGAAACATTACATAGAAATACAAAGATATGAAACTAAAGACTTCTTGTGAGACATTATGAAAGTCAGGAGAAAGTGGAGTGGCATATTAAAAGTACTAAGAATGCTGTCACCCTATAATTCTATACTCAATGAAAATATCCATACATGGAGGGTAAAAGAGTCTTTGCAAAATCAAAAACTAAGGGTGTCATCAGCAGACATGAACTATAAGAAATGTAAAACGAAGCTCAACAGCAGAAATAAAATGATACCAAATGGAGACATGGATCTCAAAAAATAACAAGATTGCCAAAAATTGTAAATATGTGGGCAAACATAGCAGATTTTTTTGTGTTTTAAAATTCTTTAAAATATACTTGTTTAATTTGGAAACAATGGTAACATATTGTGGGGTTTACAGTATGCTGTTTAGGAACCTTGTATTGAATATGAAGAGCAGAGTAACCCATTTTATTCTCATGTGCCTGTGGCTTTCCCGGTTTGGTCACTAAAAGTCCTAAATGCAGGGAACTCCCTACTTCTACCCACAGACATTGGAAAACAGGAATGGTTAGTTATCCAAGGTGGAAAAGCAGCTGTAATACATTAAAAGTGCGTTTTGTAAGCCCTAGAGAAACCACTGAAAAACGAAACAAAACAAAAGTATAGCTCATAAGTAAATAGTAGAGATAAAATGGAATACTAAAAATACTCAGTTAATCCAAAAGTAGGCAGGAAAAGAGCAAAAAAGGAAAAAAAAGAGATGACACAAATAGAGAAAACAGCAAGTTGATAATTTAAACTGACAAATATCAATAATTATATTAAATTTAAATGGCTTGAACACTGATTAAAAGACAGAAATCGTCAGAATACATCATATACATCATCAAAGACCTAATTTCATGTTGTTAACAAGAAACCCATTTTAAATATAATGCACAAATAGGTTAAAAGTAAAAAGATGAAAAAGTTATGCCATGCAAACCCTGAGCATTACAAAAAGATGGAGTGGATGTAATTAATATCAGATAAAATGGATTTTAGAACACGTCATATTACCTGGAATTTCATAATCTTAAAGGGATCAATCCACTAAGGAGACAAACAATCCTAAATATGTATGCATTTGCTACTAGGGCTTCAGGAATATGAAGCAAAATCTGAATAAACTGAAAGAATAAATATTAATAGAACAAATCGACAGACAGTAAGAGTATAGATGACTGGGCAATACTAAACAACTTGATGCAATTGACATTTATAGAACTCTCCAGCCAGCATCAGCAATATACACATTTTTTCAAGACTGTTTGAAACAATCAGCTAGACCTATTCTAAATCAAAAAGTAATTTTCAATAAGTTTAGAAATACAATTAAAATAATACAGTATATGCTACCTAACGATAAATAAATTAAATTAGAAAGTAATAATAGAAAAATACCTGAAAATCTTCAAATATGTGGAAATAAAGCATGCTTTTAAATACCCATGGGAGCAAACAAGAAATTACAGGAAAAGTATAAAATATTTGGAAATAAAAGAAAGCTAAAAACACAACATATTAAAATCATACACTGCAGCTAAAGGCTAGAGAAAATTTTATAGCTTTAATGGTTATATTGAAACAGACAGACTCTATAACCAATAATCTAAACTCCCATATTAAGAAACAAAACAATAGGAACAAATTAAACTCAAAATAAGCAGAAGAGAGGAAGTAATAAAGGTGAGAAGAAAGTAATGAAATAGAAAAAGAATAAAGGGAGCCAGTGAAAATGAATCTTGCTCCTTTGAAGCAAAACAGAACAAAATTGATAAACTTCTGGCTAGGCTGCTCAAGACTGAAAGAAGAGATAAATTACTATCATCCAGAATGAAACACAGGAGTTCACTATGTATCCTATAGAGATTATAGTAATAATATGATAATATCACAAAAACTTCCATTCTAATAAGTCCAACAATTTAAATAGACAAATTATTTGAAAGACACAAGTTACTAAAACTGACTCGACTATTTTAATGCAATCAGTATCTACAACAATCACCATGAAACCATTTTGACAAGATCACTGATGACTGTCCTGCTACTGAATACAATAAATCTTTCAGTACCGATTTTTCTATTTGATAGCATTGAGCACTTCCTGAAATTTTCTTTCTCTTTTGGTGACATAATACTTTCTTTGATTTGTTCCTGTCTCTATGGTTATTCTTTATCGTAATCTTCCATGGCTTAATTTTCCTTTATCCACATGTTGGCTTTCTCTCGAGGTCTGTCCTGGACTCCACTCTCACTCGAAAACCTCTCTGGGTGATCTCATTTATTTTCAAGACTTTATTACTCTCTATAGACTGACAAATCCCACATTTATGACTCAATCAGGCAATTAAATATCTGCACCTAAGTGTATCACAGACACCATGAACTCAACATTTCAAAACGGATTTCATTTGCTGTCCATATTGGAACTTTCATCTTTGCTTTTTCTTTCTCAATAAATGCATGAGTCATTTCTGCAATTTCCTTATTTTCCCAAGCCAGGAAGTTTAGAGTCATCTTTCACTGCCTGTCTCTCTCTGTTTCATAATCCAGCTAGTCATCAAGTTGTATAGACTCCACCTACCTACCTACTGTTTGCATTATTACTACTTAACTTTAGGTCACTTCTTGCTTAGTTTACCAAAATATCCCCCAAACTGTTCTCTCTTATTTCCTTTTCCCCACTACTCTATTCCATTGTCTACGTGTGAAAGAATTATCTTTCAGAAACAGGAACCTGATTATTCTCCTTCTTAAAGTCCTTGATCAGTCTCCTTTACGGTTAGAATAAGGATCAAACCCTATTGCAGTTTGCAATGTCTTTTGCAGTTTGATCCTTGCTTTTCGCTCACCTTATCTATCACCTCTTGCTCAACCTTTACAATTTGCCCTTTAATTGTGATTACTTGCAGTTTTATTCATTTGTTTTCCCTACCCTCTACCCTCAAGCTCTATATATTGATGCTGTGTCAGACAAGAAAGTTTTCCCTCAACCCCTTTCCATATTACTTCTGGTCCTTCAGAACTAAGCCCAAGCATTACTTCCTCCAGAAATCTCATTGTATCTCACCAACCTGAGCTGTTATCTTTCGTAAGTATTCTTATACCACCCTACAAATAAAACTTATATAATACTTATTACACTTTGGGAAAATATTGAAAACAAACAATGATATTTGGAAAAACAAAGTCATAACTCTACAGATTTAGGAAATGAAGAGAAAAATGTAAAATAAAACGTTAACACAACATATAGAGCTTGGTTAAATGGAGTAAGACACTAGAGATAACAGTAATTGTCTATTTTAATACTAAAAAGGAAAGAAAGAAGGAAGGGAAAAAAGAATGAGAGAAATAGAGAAAGAGGAAAAGAATGAAAGAAAGGAATGAAGGAAGGAAGAGGTAGAAAAAGAAAGGGAAGGAAGGAAGGGTGAGAGGAAGAGAGAGGAAGGAAGGAAGGAAGGAAGGAAGAAAGGAAGGGAGGGAGGGAGGAAGGGAGGGAGGGAGGAAAGAAGGGAGGAAGATAGGAAGGAAGGAAGGAAGGAAGGAAGGAAAGAAGGAAGGAAGGAAGGAAGAAAAATAGGAAGAAGGAAAGAGGGAAAAAATGACGGGACAGATGTGTTTATAGCAGCACCACTAGGGCCAGTGGAATGAAATTGAGCAAAATGTAATAATGCAAGCTGCTTTTCCAGAAGAAAAATGTTAATAACCAGATCCATTGGTCTATGGATGGAGCCATTGGAGGAAGAGTGGTAAGTCCCAACATTTGAGACATTTTATGCTGAAAATATCTAGCATGTGAAACATAAACTGGGTGAAGGGAAAAATGTTCTGTTGGCCAAGGATTTCTGAGATCCTACAGATATTTCCTCTAATTTTTGGATGCCACTAAATTTTGTGATTCATATCTGCAAAGCCCAGCTCTGATGAGCCACAAATATTAGAACTAAATACAAATAGTTTGCCACACATCTTCTTCTTCCATAGGTTTAGAACTTTGATTCTGTTTTGCTTCAGAAGCAGTTCAGGTCATAGCCAATGGACACAAAGAAGATGCATCTTCAAACCAGGATATGATTGGGAGGACTAAAGACTTGCTATTCTCCAGGTATGGCACAAAGCACTTACTATGATTCAAGAGAATCCTTGAAGACAAACTGAGCATTTGAGAACCACAGGGTGCAATTACTTTACAAAAGAGTTGTGTGATCAACCACCAGAAACTTTGTCTGTTATTTTAAAAATTAAATATTGAATTTACTTACTTTTTGCCTTACATAGGCAGCTGCTAGGAAGTATTTGATACTAAGTACTGGGAATTATGGCATGTGCCAAAAGGATTTTAGAATTGGGATCTAAGTTGTGATCTAATTAAACAATATGACCTGACAAAACAGTCACTACTGGTCTGTTAATGACTTCCTGGGGCAGTTCAACTTCCCATGTCAAAGCAGAACAAGGGCAAGGTCATCTGTCTTTGGCTAAGGCTTCTTTTTTCCCTTTTAAAAATAATGCTTCTACTGTTTCCCCACCCCCATCTCTCTCTCCTTCTCTCTTCCTCTTCCATCCTCTCTCTTTCCCTTCATCCTTCTTTCTCTGTCTCTCTCTTATTCTCCCTCTCTTTGTGACCAAAAAGTCTGATTCAGAAGTCTCAAAACAGCAAGACAAAAAAAAAAAAAAAAAAAAAAAAAAAAAAAGTACTTAACAATCATCTAAAAATAAGCAAGAAAGAAATAGCACACCACAGCCCACAGCTCTACCAAATAGAGGCATAAAGTGAGGCAGAGAAGTCCGACAGCTTGAGAACACGCATGGCCACAATGAATGACACAAAGGAAAGGGCAAAGGCAGCAAATAGATACTCAAACCCCAACTCCCACATGTGGAAACACCTGTTCCAATTGTGGCCACACCTGTAGGCCTGTGTAGAGCACAGAGGCAGATCTCAGTTCAGGAGAGAGGCTTATCTACATTGCCTACTTTATGTGTGACTTCCTGGGGATCTTGGTAGCTATGTCCATTTTAGTGTTGATAATTTTTTAAAAAGCCCCTTGCTCAAGTGCAAAATTAAATACAACATTTAGTTTGAAGGACAGTTAGGTTTCTTTCAGGCCACTTTCATTGAATAAAAACCTAGTTCTTCAAAAAACAGCAACTGACTGCATTAAAGGTGAATTAAGAAAGATCATAACAAGTCTACAATACAGGCCGTTAGATTATTAAGGTTCCTTTGAACTCTTATTTTCTAAACAAAGGAAATATTTTTAAAATTTAGATTAGGTATATTATAGGTATATTATTTTAGGTGACAAATGTAGGTTTTTCTGCATCAATTCACATGTGAGGTCATTTGCAAATGGTATACCAGTTACCTTCAGGCTGTGACTTCCGCCTTTTTTGCACAGAGCAGCCAGATAAAATATATGGCATCCAGTTAAATATGAATTTGAAATAAACAACAAATACTTTTTTAGTATAAGTATGCCCCATGTAACGTTTGGGATATTTTTGCTTTCTAAATTCAGGAACCCTATTTTCACACTTTTGTTTTTAAATAATTTTCATCATTCTCCCTTTATAAGGAAAGGAGATATAGAAACATCTTGCCTGCAATGTGTTTGATACAGACCAAATTAATTGAAAATACTAAAATTCTGGTTGAAGAAAATAAAGACTTTTTTTGTAAGGGTAATGTGTCTGCCAGTCATCCTCATATTGTAGAAAGAAGCTTACAATATCTCAAGGAGACTGTTAGGAGCAGAGGCCTGGGTCATTCACCAGAGATTGGGGATTCAGTTTTCTTTTTTTAGGGCTGAGGTAGACACAGCATCTCAGGTGATTTTAATGCACAGTTTTGTGGGTCAGTCTTCAAAAACATTTGTCTGCCTATCACGTGTAAAGCGTTGTTAATTATTACAAATTCCCTCTCAAGCTTTTCCTCTCATTATGATTGCATCTCAAAATTGGCCAAGGAAGTCCAATTTAGACAGGTAAAACCGATTCACTCATTTAATCTTTCTAGTAAGGATTTATTCACCTTCTTGTCCTCTAAAACACTGAGCTTTCTTTTTAAGTTTTTAATGCAGCAAACATTATCCTACCTGTCCTCTTCCGTTGAGATTTCTGCATGGTTTACTCTAATTACTCCCGATGCCAGACCTTGTGTGCTATGAACAACTTCAAAGAAAAAAACTAGAAAAGGAACAGTGTGTTTTTTTTCTTTCTTTCTTTCTTTTTTTTTTAAGACACAGTATCAAGGCCACAAGATAGCATTTTGTTCTCATAATGTGATGGACAAATCATATGGATAATCTACTAGGATGATGGATGGTATAAATTTTAATATGAAACATCAACTGTACTGAATTTCTCCTAGAATGTCTTTGAAACTAAATAGTCTCTCTTTGGTCCAAATTTAATACTCACGTCGCTAAATTTGAAGCTTCTCTGGATGTTAAAATTTTTAAATTAATTTTAATTATGTATATTGCAAGAATCGTAAAATCTTAGTTTAGAGCAATTGTTGCAGGAGGAAATATCTGAAAATGAAACCCATTTCCTGCCTCAAGGCAAAATTGGTATCTTAGTTTCAATGTCCCTTTATCCGACTCTCCTGACAAAATGTTGTTTCCTTGGTCTCTGTTTTCTTTTTTTCCATACAGTCAAATTGAAATTGTTTTGTCTTGTTCTGTTATGTTTTGCTATAGACTTTTTATTTTCTTAAAATATATTTTGTTCAGAAGACATCTCCTAGATATCTACTGTGTGCCAGTGTTTGCATCTCTTGACTTTATAAACCATGATCTTTGTCTTCAAAAAGCTCCCTCTCTGTTGTGAGTCAGAGACAAGTAAAACAACAATTAAAGTATTAAGATATGATGAATGCTTTGCTAGTTATATGCATAAAGTGCTTTGGGAGCAAAAACAATCAAGCAACTAACTCATAAGCATCATTTTATAATTCTAATCAAAATAGGATTTTCATGGAATTATAGAGCTTAAAAGTATGCTGCTGGTTAAAATTAGAACTAGTTTCAAAATCTGTTACTTCCTAGCCATATGACATTTTAAAAATTACTTAACTTCTCTGAACTTCAGTTGCCTCTTCTATAAAATATGGATATTAATCCATAAGGTTGCAAGCTGTGAGAATTAAATTAACGAGCTAGTTCCTGGTCACCACTACTACTGCCACTACTACTACTGGCTGACATGCATTCTTGAGCTGTGGCCAGCACCTTATGTATATTGTTCAGTTAACTCTCATAATGGCTCTCTGAGGACAGCATTCCTCATGTTCCCACTCTACATGTGAGAAAGTTAAAACGCCCAAGGTCACACAGCTAATTCTTTGAACTCAGGCCTACTTCAGGGTCTCACCTATAATCATAATACTGGATTTGTTCAAGGGAGCTACTTTTCTCTCACTTTTTATAATTATTATTATAATTATTACTATTGAAGGAAATCTGGCACCATCTAGTTAAAGCCCCTCCTTTTTTCTTCAAGCAAGTGAAGGATCAAAGGACAGAGTAGTTAAGACACTTGGGGAAGCACAGTCAGTAAAAAACTGAGACTAAATATTTTAGTCTGTTCATGTTGCCATACAAAATACCTAAGACTGAGTAATTTATAAATAAAAGGAACTAATTCTCAGAGTTCAGGAGGCTGAGAAGTCCAAGATCAAGGCACTGGCAGGTTCAGTCGTCTAGTGAGGGTTTCTGTCTACTTCCAAGATGGTGCCTTGTTGCTGTATTCTCCAGAGGGAAGAAATGCTGGGTCCTTACATGGTGGTAGGCAGAAGGGCAAACCAGTAGGACTCTATGTGAAGCCTCTTTTGTAAGGAGCCCTTATGGCCTAATCACTCTAAATGCCCCACCTTTTAATACTATCACATTAGCCATTAAGTTTAGACACCTGAATTTTGGAGGTGGCATATTCAAACCAGAGCACTAAAACTTCTATGTTCAGTATGTCATATTGCTACCTGTTTTCATATTGAACATTGGTTGTTACATTGTAAAATGATATAATAATTTTTTAACCAGAAAATTCACGGTACCTGGCTTGCCTCACACCAATCCTCAAATACAAATTAGTCTGAGGTAAACTTAAGGTTGTCCTCTTTCTAGAGGCTGACTGAGGCAGCATCTATGAACACTCCAATAAAGGTGGTTTCTGTGATCCTGAAGTGACTTAGATGTATGGAAAGAAGAATCCTTTCCTGGGCTCAGAGTTCAGAATTATATTTCCCCAGCTGTGTGCAACAGAATCATAATGCCTTCAGAAACCAAATGGACGTTGACCATCACCCTGACTTAACACCATATTTTGCAGAAGCTTCAAGTGTGGCTTCATATTTGAAATGATAGAGTCAAGTCTAAGCAGCTAATTGGTGCTCAGAATGTTCTTTAAATGAGAAAATTAAAATAAAATTACTACATTTACTATATTTTCCAAACTGCCCATAAAGTATTTATTTTTTAGGACTTTCTGTGGGACTCACACAAGGATTCAATTTCCTACTATCCCAGTCAATCTTTGTGTCAAAGAAGCTGAGAAATAGATTTAAACTTCATTGCTATTTTGTAGAGGGGGAAAGCACCTGGAAACTAATCCCTCTTTTTTTTTTTCAGCATTATTGAGGCATCATTGACACATAGCTATTGCATATATTTAAAGTGTACAAGTTGACATTTTAATATATGTACACATTGTGAAATGATCACTGCACTAAACCCAATAAACACATTTATCACATCACATAGTAACCATTTCCTTCCTCCCTTCCCTTCCCTTCCCTTCCCTTCCCTTCCTTTCCCTTCCCTCTTTTCTCTTTCTTTCTTTTGCCAAGAACACTTAAGATCGATCCTCTCAGCAATTCTCAAGTGTATAATGTAGCGTTGTTAATGATAATCACTGCGCTATGTATTAGATCTCCAGAGCTCATTCATCTTGGGTAACTGAAACTTTGGACTCTTTGATCAACAACTTCCCATTTCCCGCCATGCCACTCCATCCCTATCCCTGGCAACCACAATTCTACTCTCTGCTTCTATGAGTTTGCCTGTGTTGGATTCTACGTGTAAGTGAGCTCATGCACCATTTTTTTTTTTCTAGGTCTGGCTTACTTCACATAGTATAATATCCTCCAGTTAACCCATGTTGTCGTGTGTGTGTGTGTGTGTGTGTGTATACCACAATTGTTTTACTTATTCATCTATTGAGAGACATTTAGGTTATTTCCATATCTTGGCTATTTTGAATAATGTTGCATTAAAATAAGGGTACAGATATCTCCTTGAGATCTGGATTTTATTTCCTTTGTTTATATTCCCAGAAGTAGCATTGCTGGGTCATATGATAGTTGTATTTTTAATTTTTTGAGGTATCTCCATACCACTTTCCATAATGGCTATACTAAGTTGCATTTCCACTAACAGTGTATAACTATCCCCTTTCTCCACATCCTCATCAACACTTGTTATCTTTGCCTTTTTGAAAATAGCTGTTCTAAAATGTGTGAGATGATATTTCATTTTGGTTTTAATTTAACTCCTGTTTCATTAGAAAGCCAATATTTCTCCAGAAGTGACACTGCCATCACTGAAAAAAGGAAAACAAAGATACCAGATCACAATACATTATGTTTTTATTTACCTGTTTATTTTCCTTTATTATTATAATTGGGTTCCTCCAATGTAAGTTATACTATGCTAGACACTATATTTGTGGAGTTGTATTAAATTCTCACAAACAACTCTGCAAGGCAGGCATTCTTATTGCCATTTTCCACTTAAGAAATCTGGATCTCCAAAAGATTAAATAATTTGTCCAGGACCTCATGCCTTATCCTTGCCAGAGTCAGGATCGCAACTCAGGTATTTCCGAGTCCAAAGCTGGTGCTCTTTCTACCACGTTAGGTGGACTTTGAGAAGTCTATGAGTTTAAGTCCTAACTGAAAGAGAAGAAATATAACTAGGAAAATGAGCATGGTTTGCCTGGTTCAAAATAAAATCCAGATCTCTATGAGTAACTGTGAGCATCAGCCTTCATCATTAGGTCTGCAGAGAGTAAGCAGCATTCAAAGCAGGAAGGAGGCCAAAAGGACCTGTGGAGAGCAACCACAGGTCCTTCAGTCCATGTTCCTTTGGAACAGACCTGCACTATGACTGCATCACAGTGCCTGCAGCATATCTTCCCCCGCATTAGTTAGTCGTATAATACTCAAATATACCTGACATCATCAGTTCGCCTCTCTTACTTCTGCCCGGAGAGAAAAATGTTGTGGATCTTGCCCTTGGTTGGCAATGCAAATAATGTTGTTCTTTAATCTTTGAGAAACAAAGCCCATTCTCTAACAAGTATATGTCAAACATATTCTCACTGCAAGAAATTATAATATTTCACATTTGAGTTTTTTATAGGAAGAGGGTTTTTTTTTTTGCGTGTGTGTTCTTACATGAGTTTAAACATGTATCAGTCAGATCAGGGATGGCGTCACGGTTAACCAACAGGCATTTTCGTGTTTCTATAATGAATTTTCAAAAACGATGTCAATGCATCCCATGGTGTCCAAAATTATATTTAAATTTGAAGGTAGAGGGAGAAAAAAAATCACTCCGAGTCACTGATTCTATATTTTGTGGAAGAGAATTAAATTGTCTAAATATTGCATAGGAAAGTCACCTAGGGACTTTTTTCACCTGATGACTTTTTAAATCCTCCACCTAATGTCACGAATTTTTTAAACTCGAGAAATTCAGTTGGGATGCTAAAGGGTCTTTAAGCAAAGAAGAAGTAGAAATCAATGCTAGAATTATTATTCTGAACAGGCTATTGACAGCTATAATAAAGTTATAGCAACTGGACCTGAAAATGTAAAGTCAGTTAATGGACTTTATTTAGACAACATCAGATAAGGACATTACTAATAACTGTTATCTTGATAGATAACCTTAAATTCAAGAAAATGTTTCCCCAAACACAAGTTGTTGTGAATTCTTTTCCCTTTTATCTTATAGTAGGCAGAAGATTGCAACCTCCCATTATGAAACACCATCATAAAATGCAGAGCACAGCCACCCTGACTAAAACCACCTTTCTCCTCTGCTGATACAGACAAACTAGCAGTAAATGCTTTTTGAACTCCTGGCGTGCAGATAAATTCCTATGGACATCCCCAATTGGACTGAGAGATTGAGAGACACAATGGAGAGAATAGCTGAGGCCAGGAGAATTTAACATGGCAATTAGCAACCCTTCGACTTTGCTAGACCCCACAGCACAAGAGAGGATGGAAGTAACCAAAACTCTCTCCAGCAGAGTAGATGATAAATTGGTTGGGGCCCAGGGGTTGCTGGACACAGTTATTATCCAATGGCAGGCCTGGATGGTGTGCAAGTCTATATAGTGAGGTCAGAAAATGAAACAGGGCTTTAAATTCACAAGGAGAGCTCCTTTGCTTATGTATCCATTGGTGCACGCTTTCCCCTCATTTTGGAAGACTCTGAATCACATCACATAGTGTGTATTATCTTCTCTATCTGAACAAATAAGTTCTAAAACATAAAATATGTAAAACAACTGTAACCATTATCACCATGATTCTGTTCTTAAGAATTTAGAAAAGTAAAATATAAAATTAAAATTGAAAATATTTAAAGACTTCCAGAATTGTTTTTTTAAAGCAGAGGGAGGGTGTGTGGGGAAGAGGAATTTTAATCCTTTTCTGTATCAATTCTGATGGCTGCTTTTAAGAATTATTTTAACCATCACATATGGATCATAACAACTTTAGCACTGTATTGAAATTAACTGTTAACATTTCTCAATTTCTTAGGGTCTCAGTTTTTTCGTCAGAAAAGTGGGGCCAATATTATTACCTATATACAACATTGCTATGATGATGGAATGAATTAATATGTGTAAAATGCTACAATAGTGGCTGGTACTGAGGAAGTTCTCAATATGTGTTAGCTGGAATGATGATGATGATGATGATGATGATGATGATGATGGTTTTTAAATGTTACTCTAGCTAGATTTTATAATCTATAGAACAATAACCATGTCTGCCTTGTTTATGGCTAAAACCCCAGCATCTAAGCACACTGCCTGAAATGCAATTAATATTTATTGATTGATAGGATGAAAGATTACATGATTTTTTAAATGCTGATTTCCATACTTGTGTTACTATTGATTTAATTTAATATTGAGGATTATTAGGAGTCACTAAAAAGGAAGTGGGAAATGGATTTAGCAAAATCAGTATCTTCAGGATACGTTTATTGAGGAACTACTACATGTAGGGCATAGGGCTTCGAATATCAATTTCTAACGTGTATGTTAAAAATCCAAAATACAGAGAACAGCCTAATATAATCTTCTGCCTGGTATAATAAAAGGATCATGGGAGAATTCTACAGACATTTCACTTCTATTTTTCTTTCTGCAAATTTCTAATATTTTTCAAAATATCAATGTCAACAGTCTCTTTTCTTCCCTCGCTCCCTGGTTGTCTCTCTTCCTCTCTTTCCCTTTTCTCTCCCCTCGTCTCTCTCTTTTCCCCTTTTTTCTCTCTTTCCCCTTCCTTTCCTGCCTCTCTTCCTCTCTCCCTCTTTTTCTCTCTTTCTTTTCTTCCTTCTCTTTCTTTTCTTTTCTGGTTTTTCCTTCCTTCCTTCCTCCCTTCCCCTCCTCCCTCTCTTCCCTCCCTCTTTTCCCTCCCTCTCCTCCCTCCTCCTCCCTCCTTCCTTCCTTCCTTCCTTCCTTCCTTCCTCCTTCCTTCCTTCCTTCCTTCCTTCTTCCTTTTTCCTTCCTTCTTTCCTCCTTAAGGCATATATTACAAATGTTTTTCAGCAAAAAAAACAAAACAAAAAACCCAAGAAATGCTTATTTTTCTATTGATTTGGCCCTTGAGATTTTCCTTTTAGATATCATTTCAATTGAAACTCAGAGCCGTTTCTAAATGAAAGGAAATAGAAAGCCCACTCACACCGGAATTACTTTGAGGGTTTCACAACTTTGGCCATAGTATTCTTGATTGAGTTGAGCCTCCAGATTAAAGGAAGACTCGGCGTTTCCAGTCAGTTTCTTTATATTTCAGAGGCCTAAGGTAATACCTAGTAGGTTATTCCACAATGCCAGTGTTAACATTGAAGGGCATTTAGTGTGTTGAGCATTTTACCTTTTGTGATATTTTGGTTTTACTACCTTTTTTTTTTAAATGCTCCACTGGAATTTCTAAATGTTTAATCACCAATTGGGGAAATATTTAAGAAGCTGGAGGCCAACCATGGATGGGCAAACACTGTTTGTTCCAAATTTAATAGTCCAGTGTCTATGTTTAAAGTTTTTTTGAACTTGTAAAATCTTAATTCAGTGCAATAGTTTTAGGAGGAAACGCCTAAAAATGAATTGCATTTCCTATTCTAACAAAGTGTTTGAAGTTTAATGGCCATTTTTTCTTATCCCTGATAAAATGCCATTTGTTAGCCATGCTGTTCACAAAGCCAACAATTTTTCAATTGGTTTTAGTGTTTTCCATTTGTTGGTTTTTTTGGTTGCTTTGATCTGTCATGAATACATGATTCCATCATTGCTCAGTTTGTTTGACATCTATTAATTGACACTGTGGGCTAAAAATCCAGAGACACAAGGAAAAACTAGACATGATTTCCATGCATAGGCACCCCTGGTAACCCTCCATGTAACATAGCTACCCTTCTTGCACCTTTACCTCATGTCCCTTAGCCCATTCTCTTTGTCTTCCTATCATACATCTGCTGATGTGTATGTATTTATTTGCTTATTGTTTGTTTTTCTTACTATATTGTAAGTATGCCTAGGGCAGTGCTTGTCACAGAGTAGGGACACAACAATTTTCCGTTGAAATAATTAATGAATATTAGAAGGGAAACTTTAACATGCATTAGTTATATTCTTTGAGGCTGGTGTGGGTGGTCACAGAGGTGTTTGTTTTATGAGAAATCACTGAACTATAGATTTTTGATTTATGGGTTTCTTTGTGTGTATATTATACTTTAAAATAATGAAGGTTAAAACATTCCCAAACTTTTTTAAAGATTCAAATCTCATTATATTACTTACTTGTTGGCTACACCACCTGGTACTTAATTGCCAATGTCAAAATACATTGCTTGAAGAAATATTTTCATTTTGTGTTGTCAAAGCTTAACCTAGGTAGGAAAGTGATTGTCACTTATAGCTGAAAGTCTTTATTGAGTATCTACTCTGTTTACATCTTACTATGTAAAATTAAGTTTAGGGGCAGAAAATTCTTTAGATGACAACTCTTCAGAGGCCAAGTGATATGAAGAAATCTAGACTAGCAATCTAACTTCCCAAGCCTTGAAAATATATACAGAAATGTAGAGTTTGGACAGGTTCACTAAGGTGAGGGAGTTGAAATCTTAATAGTGGTTCACAGAAGATGGTGGGTAGACCAAATACTTAGTCTCAGTGGGACAGATCTTTTTCCAGACTGGAAGTGGGTGCAAAACTATATCCAGATTCAATGTAAAAAGTCACAGATACAATGAAAAAATCCAGTTTGGCTTCAGTATTCAAAATAAATTCATTTGATGAGTGTGTTCTGCATTTCAGAATATAAATCTGTTTCATAGATAAAATGTGGCTGGCGAGGTTGGTGGGTATTCAGCATGGAGAATGAAGTGGTACATGCTTTTGGCATTTTATCTTTTCATTTCCCTCCCCAATGTCTCTCACTGAATGATGATCTCCACCAGCAAATGATGTCATCCACATGCGTGCCTATGTGCCAGTGCCAGGGTTTCATGTCTAGGGCTACAGCTATATTTGATAAACAGGTTAGGGTCAGTTGCATTAAATAGTTTCATGGCTTAGAAAAGCCAGTGTTTTAGGAACCAAAGAAAATAATTATGTCCTACTTAAGGAAGGTTTATTTCAAATCCCAGAGACGGCCCCACTGTGGCCACTGCTTACATTTTCCAAAATTGATTTTCCACCATATAAACAGTTCTTCTGAAGTTACGTGTCACATTTCCTCCCAGTAATAATGATATAGTGTCTTTGAAACATTTCCTGGTTTTTCCCATTTTTCTTTCTTTCTGTGATACTCATTTCTTCAACACATTCTTTCCAGGGGAATTTGTTCCATGATTCTGTCATGCTAACTGTTGCCCTGTATGACCCAGACAGATAGGGAATCAGGAAACTTTGCAAGCAGAATTTTATTTACTCCTTGGAAATGAAGGCTTTGCTTGCATTAGTCTCCCCTCAATAAGTCTTACTCACTTTCACATACAAAGCATTAAGGCCTGCACTAATCCATTGTATTGCTCCCCAAGGCAAACTTGGGAAGGAGAAGTTGGTCTTTAGAGTTTATCCAAGCTCCCTTCCTCTCTCCTCTCTCCTCTCCTCTATTAGGAACATTGACTAACAGTTCCTTCCCTGAGAGCCCGTGCACTGGCTTCCCCAGGCTTAAAAGTCTACCCAGCCCTCCCTTGCGACTTGATGTCATGGCACAAATCTTCCCAGCTTCTTTCAAAGTTCACCTGTCTGTGTCTTCATCCATAAGAATTCTGCCACTTGTTTCCCAAAGCAGCTACAAAAAGAACTAAGGAAAGTTGTTAATATCTGTCAAAGGGCCTATATATGTTTTCAGAGGCAGAAATCAAAATATGTAGAGTGAGAAAGTCTCAATTCATATTGCAACTCTCCCACACCAAATCTGGGTGACAAATCAATCTCATAGTTTATAAGCCTTGTTTCTCACCTATAAAACGGAGTTGACAATATATATTCTGTGGAATTTGGAGGCTCAAATTAGGTGAAATGGGTTGATTTTCTTGCAAACTGTAAATTTTGTAACTGTGCCATATTGTTTTAATTAATGGCATTGGGGAGAGATGTAAACCTTCTCTATTGTCAGCATAAAGGCTGTGGCCTGCTCCATCTGTGTGCAGTGTGCAGGGCTCTTCCTAGAGAGTAGAGGATGGTTTGTTTTCATGATTTCAGAAACAGGTACTCAGTCTCTCTGTTTGAATCTCACACCCAGTTCTCTGCCCCCAGGATTTCCATTCATAAATGCTTTAGCTCCGGCATACCTCCAATGTGAAAACTGTCCAAGAAACCCAACCCTCCCTGGGTAGGTGGCTTACCTTAGAGAATCAGTGCACACACAGTGATAGTATTTATAACCAGGGAGTAAGAACTCTGCCTCTGTTCCAGGCCTAGAGACTCACTAAATAAATTCAGGGCAAGTGGCACTCGAGAGGGATGGAACACGCCTCAAACTCATTAGGAAACTCTGGTCAGAGAGGCCGAATGTAACTGAATATTGTGTGGCACTATGGAACATCTAGGTGAAGCTAGTCGTCAAGACAGCCCTCTCTGTATAAAGGGGTCAGAGGGAGTCCACTCACCCATGTCTGGACCTTTACTTACTAAGTGCTGCCAGAATGTCTAAGTGTGTATTTTGAGATGCCAGAGAAGAGCAGAGAAGAAATATTCCAAAAGCAAAACAGTGAACAACCCACACATGACCCAGTCTTTATAATCTGTACCTCTAAATAGCATAACACATAACTTGTTAGGACTCTGAAGAGGTGAGAAACTGAGACAAGTCTTTATACTGTGACGCTCAGGTCAATCAAGGTTATACCGTCAAAACTGTAGAATTCTGCAAGGAATTCCAATGTGAGTGGACTTTTTGCGCCCCCATCATATAGAACTGGCTCTGCATTTCAATTAAAATGGAATTTAAAAGGAAAATCCCCAAAGGCCAATTTCAGTAGAAAAAATACTTTCAGTGATTTTTATTGGCTTGAGACTTTGCCACCGATACTTGTAGCCATCTCTTGATATGATTTTGCTCTTAAAAAAAAGCCTGAATGCCTCAAATCTCTAAGCTAAAACTTCTTCCCTTGGGTTGAATTTAAAACACATTGGGGTAATAAAAGCACTATTTAAATTTATCATGAAAGGAAAATTTACAGAAATTGAGGGTCCTACATGTCAATAAAAGAATTGCTGATTAATGTATTTATTAAATTAGTTACAATCAGTGTATCCATTGAACATCACATAAATCTGTTGCTGTCTTATGGTTATTAGACTCAGATAATGAAGATATTGCGGGTAAATGTTTCTCCTTAGCTCCAAGGACTGTCAGGTGACTTCCTCACCAACTCTTTGAATTACTGTGGTTCTTAGAAAACTTTATTGGCGAGGCATGTGAGCAGGGCAGCTGCCTCTGTTTTTCTAGCATTACTGCGGCTTCAGAGCAAGAGCTCATGGGCTCATTTGAAAATTCTTTTAGTGTTTTCATCCTCGCTCGTGGCATCACATTATATTTCGGTGTATAGAAAGCGCAGTATGTGAGGAGGATAATATCATATCAAAAAGAACCCTGGAGATAGCTGTAAAGTATACCAGTTAGCAACTCGGCAGAGAACCTTCCATCAAATAACCTGAAGTGAGGTTGCTTTGTTCATTAAACTGACCTACATGAACCATTATTGCTATTTGGCTCTGAATTATTAAAAATCAGTAGCAAGATTTAGCACACCTCTAACTCCAGGCTCTCCTGTTCTCCAGGATAAAAACAGTCTCTCTTTGTGCTAGTTAGAAAACATATGTGAATGTACTAGCACTCAGCTTCTAGTGATAACCTTGTTAGTGTCTATATAACTGCATGTAACCACTCAGCATGACATCCTTTTCCATTTCTCTTTATGAATAATTTTGTTATACCTCATCCATTTTCTAGTGCTCTTTATTACAGCATGCTACTACATTTATTAGAGTTCCCATCAGAGAATTCTTCTTCTTGTTATCCTTAATAGTGCCATGTACTGCCCTCTCTTGACTGTAAACCTGGCGCTGTTCAAAGAACATTTATTAGTTTATAACCCTTACATTTAAAATTCCTGCCAAGAACTTCCTAGGTAAAGAATAAGTTTGCAATAAATACACACACATGCACACACACACACATACACACACTCCACTACCACCACCACCTTCACCACTATCACCATCACTTCTACCAGAATTATGGTGCCAAAGGACTTCTTTTTAATCCAGAAATATCAGAAAACACATGGGCTAATAACTCCTTCAATTAAACCCGTTATGACCCGGCACTTCAACAAGCTCTAAGGAGCAGGTGCTTTCGATTGATTCTAGAACACACACTTGAACTTGAAGCTTTGAGATAAACTGAGGCATGTTGGTTTCTGTTCGACAATATTGCTATCCTAGGTTTTTATTGTGCAGACTACTTCAGTCTAACTAGAGACAGAAAGAATGCTGAAAGTAACTAACAATCTAATCTAAAATGCTTTTAGGGCCGGATTAGATATTAGCTGCTTGACATTGGCAATTGCCTTCTTTGGGTTCCCTGTAAGATCACCTTTGAAATACAGAGATATGGAAAATGAGCGAACACCCTGTCCATTTGTTAGGTAATCACCTATATGTGAAAAAAAAAGTTTCCTTCCCAAGGGACAAAGTGGTCAACCTCTGTTTATCTTACATTCTTCAGAGGGAGGAATGAAGAGGTTAGAAAGAGCCAGGCACAGTGGCTCATGCCTATAATCCCAGCACTAGGGAGGCCAAGGTGGGTGGATCACTTGGGGCCAGGAATTGGAGACCAGCCAGGCCAATATGGTGAAACCTCATCTCTATTAAAAATAAAATGCAAAAATCAGCTAAGTGTGATGGCATACACCTGTAGTCCCAGCTACTTGTGAGGTTGAGGCACAAGAATAGCTTGAACCCTGGAGGTGGAGGTCTCAAAGAGCTGAGGTCATGCCACTGCACTCCAGCTTGTGTGACAAAGCGAGAGACTCTGTCTCAAAAAAAAAAAAAAAAAAAAAAGAATAAAAGAAATACTGCCAATAGGAGCAAGAGCAGAAAAGTGGGCAGGAGAAGGAGAAAAACAGGAATGACCGTTATTACCACACCAGGAAATGCTTTCATCCATGGAATTTGCCACATGTATATTCACACATAACCATAAAAATCACTGAAAGATTTCTCCACTTTTGCTTCAAGTGGATCTACTCCTTCTTTCTCCAAACAATAAAATATATCATTACAGGAAGATGTAAGTGCAGAGATGCCAAATATCTTATAATTTTTGGAGCTCACAAAATCCTTATCATGCAGCTGGCTCTCAAAAGTCCTAATGGATAGAGGCAGACATCACCAATAATGGGACCAGGTCACTAGGGGAAATCAATCCACTGGGCTTTACTCATAATTAGGTTCTATTTTGATTCCCAGAGATGTGTATTTTCTACCACCAAGTCCAGGAACTCTTATGCATATCATCAATAGCAGTCCATGGACAAACAGGCAGCATGCCCTCTCTCCCTCCTCTTACTCAGTTATTATTATTCTACACTAAACTTTCTTTTGCTACCTTTAAAATTTTATTTGCTCTTTTTGCTGTTGGCATCTAGAACACACATACTGTCTGCTTTATATGAGAATTTGCACCCATTAGCCCTCGTCATTGCTGTTACCATTTCATTATCACAAACTGAGACGGCAGATTTAGAGACAAAATATACAGAGGTGGGAGGAGCCTGAAACTGGATATATCCCAGTTGGTTATTTTTCTACTCATATGCCATGAATGCCAAAAGGTGGCAGTTTTCTTTTGTTTTGTTGTTGTTGTTCCCTTAATCATGCACAAGAGACAACAATGCCTTTTAACCCTCTTCTCCTTCTGCTTCCTGAATTGAGTTCTCCACAACTGCATCTATGTGTTCCATTTTTAGCAAACTAAAGGCAGTTTCTTAAGTGTCCAGTTAAGAGATATTGCCCTCTGTATATGTCCAGTTTTTTTAAAAAAAATCCCATGCCTGAAGTTCTTAAGACATAAATTTTGGAATGTGCTCAAACACAGGACTTCTGTAATATCTTAGAGAGAAGCATGATACCAGTATTTGAGGTGAAGGCAGAAGAACTGGCTCATAAAATTTTGGTGTCAGAAGGAGAATTCTTGAACTAGAACTATGTTATCTACAAGAGACACTTAATGCCAGGGGTTCAAGAAGTGCAAGAAAAATTGAAAACCCTCCAGAAGATTCCTTATGATATTGAGAGGAGAAGATAGACGAGGAGAAGGCATAAATGTCAGGAAGGTGGAAAGACTAGTCTTAGACAGAAAAGTAACTAAGGGGAACTGGAGGCTGGTCTTACACCTGGGATCGAAAGCCAGCAGAAGGAGAGCTAGTGAGTGATTCAGTATGAAGTAAAGAGGATCAAGTGCGGTGGTTTTATTTAAATGTATTTCATTCAGTGTAGGGATTGTTGGTAAGGGTAGAAAACAGTGACAAAGATAGAGAAGAAAATAGTCCATATTTAAACACAAAGTAAATCACAGTCAATTGCCGTGATAAAATTGTTCAGGTAGATTGAAGATGAAATTGATTGCTATTTGACTACAATTGATTTGTACATAATCCAAAATTTGCAGTAGACACACAAACCTGCCCCCTGATGCACATGAGTTCCTGCTTAGACGCCTTTTGATACTGCAAAAGTGTTCCATCTGAGGCCTTACCATGGGTAGTCTTTGGATGAGACATAATTACCCCTTCTATTTCACTTTCCAAGTCCTCCTCAAACTAGAAGATTGTAGACTTTCTTCCTTATTTTGCTCCCTTCTCATCTCACTAGTTGACATAAGGTATTGTTAATTCAACAAAGCATTTTTCTTCCCCTTGGTAAGAATAAGTGCATATATTGTGGATCCCATATTTGGCCCAGTGGCTAAGGTCCTTCCTGAATGATAATGTCTCCAGAGTTTTATATCTGTTACTGTTGGACCTGCCCAGAAGTGTGCTTGGGTCTTAGAAAAAATTAAGTACAAATTGTAGATTTACTATTTATTATTTATTTAGAGAGATTCTTTTCCCCAACTTCTTGAGCCAACTGGGAAGCACGTTAAGACGTTTTATGGTTAGATAAACATCTGAATTCCTGTGATGATTTTAAAACTTTTCCTGTAACTACTTGCCTGTGTCACTGATGGTAGTTAATCATTAGAATGGGGCAATAAAGGTGGCTTCTCAACATTCTTAGTTCTATGCTTTTTGTAAGCATTGCCCAGCTTCTTAACCACATCTACCACAGTAAACAGGCCCCATCAGTACTATATTTCTTCTCCACATTGGGATTTACCTGTCTTTTGCCAAACCCACCTAGAATCTTAAGTGCCAAAACTATTTCCCATAATATGTCACCCACCAGGCAAATGCTATTCATTTTTATCTCCAGTTTTGTAGAGTTATTTCTTTTCCAAAAAAATGAAGAATACTTATTTTTGAAATGAAAGCCAAATTTACCACATTCCAAGTCTTTCTCTTTAAATTTTGTAGTCATTTCATTTATCAATCATCATCTAATTCTTAGATGTTGTTATATATGCATAAGTAACAGAGTCTTTGAAAGTTTAGTTTTGGGTTATACCGAGTGTATTGTCACTATTTCCCCCCAGCTCTTAACATGTTGGGAATTGCAATCCATGAAAGCAATTCAAGCACTGAAAGTAAATGGAGTTAGCACTACAGTTTCCATTTTGGATTTACCCCCATAAACCTTTAACTCTAAGATTGCTGGTGAAGACTGTGCTCTCCAGTCACCCAGAACAAACAGAGGGCAAAAAAATAGAAAGGAAAGATTCATGAATCTTAAGGATGATCAATATTCTGGCATAAATGTCACAGCTTGCAATATATTGCTATATTATTCCTATGAAAGTTTGCATGATTAAATGGAGGCATATTGACAAATATGGGATAAGTCAACTTTTCTTCATGGATTTCTTGTTATGAAAGTCTTTTATGTTACCTGAATCAAATAAAATAGTCCAAACAGAAACAGTTGTTTGCTTAATGGTCTGTGAAACTAGGACCAATGATTGCACTTTTAATTTCTAGCACTAAGGCTCTCAAACATTTAATAAAATCATCACATTGCTAAAATTTCTTATTTCACCTCTGTACCTTATTATGGTTCAGAGATAAAATTTCAATAATGTGATCAATAGTGTGATGAGGAGATTGTGGCTTCATTTTCAGGGATGTATTACACAGAAAAATACAAAGAACCACTTTCTCAGCTAGTATGGAAAAGAGATGTAAGCAATGGCAATCCATTCTGACTACTTAGACTCCCCCATCCCTTAACTCAGCAATCTTCGAATCCTGTTGATTGCTCATTCTTACCTGTAAAAACCTCAAAATACCAGAAAACCAACCGTCTTTCTTTCTCTATGTGCTTTATGTAGCAATTATATTACCTCATACTCTCTGACTATATTATATATGTTAAAATCTATGTACAAAATATAAAATTATAAAAATGACAGAATGAAATCAATATTATTTTAAGATCATTAGCTAATATCTCAAGGCATATTTTCCATTTGGGGTTTATTGTTATGATTGTGCATGATAAGTCCATATTTTCAAGTAACTTTTCTTGACTTTAAATATTCAGTTTGGAAGAATTATTGGAAAAGCCAAATAGATCTTCATTGCTTTCAGCTCATGGAAATAGTTTATTCTGTAAGTGGAAGTGTCAGCTTTAGACTTTCCCCATAGTCACCTGGGCTTACATTACAATCAGCATTATTTCTTGGCTAGAATATTTGTGAGCCACTTGCCCATTTAGGGAGAGTTAATTTAGTTAAATCCTGATAACACAACTTATATTTATGTCACTGGCCTTATATAAACTAGTATATACGGCAATATACTGAAAATGAACAAATAGGTTGAAGATAACTCTATTAAACCATTTTGCCTTATAGAATTATGATCCTTCTCCCAGGAATGGTTACATAACATGTGGTCCTCTGAAACATAGACTGAATGAGAACCATTTAAATCTGTTTATTACAGCTTAGTAAAGGTTAATTGCATTCTTATTATACATGTAGACAATAAGAATATATAGAAGCTACAATGTTTCCTTCTCATACTCTAATGGATCATCTTATACAATCAGTCATGTCTATGTATCCAAGTTTAGAGACTGCTGGCCTAACTGATAAACCTGAAGTTTGGTCTCACATGTTTTCTCTTCTAATTGTTAGTACTCTCTGATTTTACACACCCTGAAGATGCCAGATGTACCATTAGCCCAGTCTTCTCTTCTGAGCTACAAACTCTTACATATATATATATATATATATAATCAAA
>NW_016803692.1:1352832-1391001 GCF_001698545.2 Rhinopithecus bieti | reverse complement strand
TCTGTTGGATATCTCCATATGAAAATCCTACGTTTTCACTGAACTTATATTTTGATTAATGGTTCTAATATTCATCCTTTGCCCAGGTAAAAAGCCTTGACTTCTCCTTCTTTGCCTGCCACAGTCATGCCAATAGGTTCCTTTTATTCCACCTCCTAAAATCTCTCCAAGCCACTACCACTAGTTCCTACTTCTAGTGTTTCTACCCTAAATGATGGGAAGTTACCTGCTGATTTCCTCCAGTCTTCCTCAACAAATTCTCACACTATTGCTGGATGATCTTTTCAGGAGTCAAAACTATGTTACTCCACATTTTAATAACTCCATGTTAATAAAAGAGTCTGCTTCTCAAGGGCACAAAGCTTTCCAAGATCTGACTCCTGCCCTGCTCTCCTTTGTTACTGTGTGACATTCTCCTTTCACACCATGAACTCTGATCAGGCCAAACTACTTGAATTCTGAAGGCACCACCATGGTTTTTCATATATCCATTTATTCTAGGCTTTTCTGTCTGCCTCAAGTGCCTCCAAATTCAACCCATACCCATCTGAAAACTTCTATCTACTTGAAAACTTTAACTTTTCATCTCCAAATCATTTCCTGCTGCAGGCAGAGTTGCCTTTATTCTACCCCAAGCATATCTCTGTCACTTCATTTTAATTAATTTCTTTATTTTCTCCTCCACTTGATGGTGAGTACCTACTTAGCAGAATCCATTTCTTATTTGTGTTTATAGAATGCAGCACAAAATCTAGCATGTAGCAACAAGACATTTCATTAACAATGTCTATTAGGAATGGTTCTAGGTGCTGAGGATTCAGGATGAATAAAATAGACAAAAGTCTCTGAGTTATTACAGAATACATAGTAAGTTTTAGTGGATGTTATCCATATTATAATCTATATAACAATATACTATAGTTTATATCACATTGATTTGAGCTGAATTTTGACAAGTAGTAAAAAACACTTCCGTGTCACCAAGCTGATCATAGACTGAAATTTCACTCTGCCTTCTAAGAAGAAATTTATTTCTTGTAATCAGATCATGTAAAACTCTTATTGACCACAATTTACCTGGCATCAATTTTTAAAAATTAAAAAATAGAAAGATTTGCATAAAATGAGTGCATTATCTTTTAAATACCTGTTTTGATAATGTTTACTAACCTTTTGAGACTAATTTCTCTGATAAAACACCTGGGTAAATAGTAAGTATGCAGTAGTTATTTGTGAATGTGACTACATGAATGGTAACCAATTAATTTAGGCCAAGAATTGATAAGATTTTTATAAGTTCTCCTCATAAAATAAAATTAGATGACAAGTTGAATAAGCTGGAGCTAAGATTTAGAGATGAAAAATTAATACACATTTCATGTGATGCTCAATACTCTACTTCAAACTTCTCAAACCTCAGTTCCACTCGTATGATGGTGCTAGTTTTAACAGTTTCAAGTTTTTCCAGAAATAATAATGATAGGTGATTATGTGCTAGATACTGTATAAAGTGTTTACATGAATTGTTGCATTGACTCTTCACAACTTCGTGAGCTATGTGTGATTATTCATTCTATTTTACAGATGAGGAATTTGAAACTCAGAGATGCTGATAATCTTCCTATGATTGTACTGTTAATAAATAGTATAGCAAGAATTTGAACTCAGGGATTTTGGCCTTGAAATACCATAGGTCTCTCCTGCGCGTCACTCATTCAGGGCATTGATGCTGAAAGTAAAGACCAAAGTCCAATAAAACAACCAAACCCAGTCTCCTAACATATCTATAATGTACTGGGATTGAGGGCTGTGCTCAAATTCACAATAAGGGAAGAGAATGGAGAAGGGCAAAAGTGCTAAATGTGAGCTGAACCTAGAAGTTGTCAGTCTTCAACCTCAAAAAGTTTCAAATAGGACTTGTCATTGGCTCAGGAAAAACAAAGAGGAAATAGCACCACACTGATTATTGTTGAACTTGTTTATGGGGAAATGCATAAATAATTTTCTGCCTCTGCTTCATGTCAGTTTTAAATTCATTCTGGCAAGCTCACTGTTAAAATCTCCTGATGGTGTTGGGAAGCAGCAGAGTAGGCTGGATGGAAGGGTCAACAATATGTCACTGCTATTTGAGATCAATATATTTAGTATAACCGGATCTATCACGTTAGCTGTAGTGACCAAGCGTGGCCATGATGTATGAGACTTAGACAATCAGGTTTTGAAGGAACACTGAATTTAGATTTGGTGAGCTTCAAACAGAATTAGAAAAATGGTAATCGGGGTAGATAAGTGAGAAGGATGATAATAGAGAGATGAACATGAGACTTAGAAACAAATTCTACCTATTTCTATTTTCTACGGCTATTTGTATCACTTAGCAACTTAGGAACTCCTAGAGCTATTCACACCTCAGAAATTGGTTCTTGAGGATGAGCAATATAACAGTTTTGAGGTCAACCATATGCTCAAATATAGGTTCCATTTCTCGCTAGCTCTGCAAGTTTAATGTATCTGAACCTGTTTTCTCCTCTTTTAATTGGAATAATCATACCTATCTCTCAAAATTATTGTGAGAATCAAAGAGATAATGTGTAATGTCCTCAGAACAGGCCTAGGAGGCCTAGAATGTAATAAGTACTCAATATTTCAGTTCTCTTTCCCTTCATCTGGTAATCTCACTATAAAAATAAATGCACAATCTGCAAACAGATTCACACACATGCATACAAATGAAAATTACTGGCTTAGAAGATTAAAAAAAAGGAAACAGGCACCGTTCACAGGTGGAAAATATTAGCATTATGCTCTGACCCTCTTGCTTCCTATATGTATTGGTAAAAATTTAATGTGATCTTGAGAAAAGAGGATGTCAGTCAACAGTCATAGAGCTCATAGGGTGGCTTCTTATGAGAAGCAGACTGCTACGGGGCTACAAGGAAAGTGCTCTGTCTACCCACTAAACAGATTCTTCTTTGGGAAAAGTTGTTTAGAAGAACCTTTAGATTTCCTGTAGAGTCAAACATACCTAATCCTAAATGATAAGACCTTTTGGAAAATAAGATCTGAGGCTAACATGTGCTTGAGGCTCAAGTTAACGAAGATGAAAGCCATAATTTTTCTTAAAGATACCACCTTGCCCTCCAGTGTGCATACTCTATCTCACCTGGCATTCAAATTTTTCTTCATTTCTCTTTCTGTAATTCCAAAGAATTCTGCTTCTTGTCCCTGTACTGTGAAGAGAAAAGTACTATAAGTGACTCACAGTCACTTTTTGAGGGCATGTGATGCATAATGACTATAATAATTATGTTTTATGTTTTTTCTAGATACTTCAAAACGGTACTTCATTATCAGTGATGATGTCTAGACAAGAATTTAGAGAATTTAGCCAGCCCTCTAGGAAAATATTAAGTAGCAAACATAGTTTTTTATATGCCTGGCACTATTCCAAAAAGGATCCAATACAAGGTAACGACTTACAAGGTGGTTACTATTATTACTCCCATTGTGCAAATAAAAAGTTTTGGAACAGAGAGGTTACATAATTTGCCAAAGGTGAAATAGGTGGTAAATGTAGAAGCTGTCCTGTGTTCTAATCTATTCTCGTATATAGCACCATTTCTCGTGATACTTAGAACACTTTGTACAAAGTAAGCCACCTTCTTTCTCTCAGTGTCAAAATTGTTCTAATACGGTAAAATTCTTGTCCTGTTCCACCCTCTGCCCAACCCCTTGAAGATGGGCAAATAACTTTCTTACAATATGGAGAGGTATTATTGCAAAATTTACTGCCAGGTTGAGACCTTGCATGCCACACTAAATTTTTATGACAGTTATAAACGCCTAAAAAATCTAAGTCTATCATGGGACTACTTATAAATCCTAATAATAACTCTCTGACCAAGCTGCATCATAAAGGAGTCTAGTGGCTAAAGTCAAGTAAGCAAGAACAAAGGCTTGAATAATTTCTTTAGTTGGATGCTTGACTCTTCTTGCCTTTTATTTCAAGAGAGTTAAGAGAAGAGGGAGATAAGGAAAGGTAAAATAAAACGGAGGCTTCCCATAGGAACCCGAGTAGATCTCATTTTCTGAACTCCAGTTTTCTTTTAAGTAAAATGGTATTCAATACATTGTGAAGTTCTTTGAAATTCCATTTTACTAAACCCGCTCAGGATTTAGGAGGCCAATTTAATAAGTGATTGTAGAATTCCTGCCATCTGAGTGCTCCCTCAAGACTTATTCCCCTGTTGTGTGTATTTTTTTTAAGTATTGGAAGGCCTGGGGAAATACTAAACAGAATTACAAAAATGAATTACACAAGATGTGACTTTAAAGTAATGAGACCAATTCTACAAGCCACACCTGAAAATCAAAGATATTACCAAAATTATGCTTACACTTTTAGTCAAAAGGACATAACACAAATCCATGGGATTAGGGAACAAAAAGGATTACAGGAATACACACAAACTCAGAACATGGTTACCTCTGAAATTAAAGGGGACTTTAGTTTATTCTATTATGTTCTATAATATTTTAAGTGCAATATGTTCATGGGTCTTTAAAATTATCTAACTCAATTTGGACAAAGAAGAGTATGAAAATCAACTCAAAAATTGATTGTTCAATTTCTTTGTTTCATGAATATTCAAAGAATGAGATTATGCTTTCAAGAAGTAATCATTCCAAAGCTTCAATTCTTAGGCAATACCGCATTCTCACAGCTGTTTCATTTTAGGGTCAGCACAATTATCATGGCTGAACAGAAACAGAAACAGAATAACTGTTTGTCATGACTGGGATCTCATTGGTTTCTTTGATGTACTAATGGAACCTTGTCACAGTTCTTGCTAGACTTCGTTCATTAATTTATTTAGTCAGTCTCTCCAATATTTAACAGCCCTATCATTTATTTCATTTATTTCTGTTGATTTATGACATTATCACCAATTGGATTTCACTCAATGGTTGGGTATCTCTATATATTTCTCAGATATATGGAACAAAATTCACTTTCCCTCCTTTGAGAGGAAAAGCAAAGAGAAAGTATTTATTCCTGAGCTTGAATTTTTCATCATAAGCAAGTGCTAAAGGATGATGGTGGGGACTGGCCTGACTCTTGGAAGAAGTTGGATGTATACCCTAGAATGCCAAATGTTAAAAAATATATATATCTTGATCAAGATTCAGGAAAAGTATATTTTAATTTTACCCGAAGGAAAATATTGGTTAACATGAAATTAAAATGAAAAACAATACTCTTTTTTGTTTCCTCCTTTCCCCAAAACAATCACAACCTCCTATAAAGTCTTCAAAAACAAAATAACGTAAATTGATGTGCTTTGCTCCTAACATTCTATTGACATTTATAATTTAGTACAGAAAGACTTTTAAGAGGGAAAAATGGTGAGTCACAATGTATCAAAGTGCTTAGGGCTGGGATTGCAGAGGGTCTCCACTCACACTGGTACCATTGCTCACCAAGCAGGTAGAAACAGAGAACAGGAAGAGAAAAGAGAAAAATAAAGAGCCTTTCATGCTTATTGATCCACATGCTGACTCTAAAGCAGAAAAAAAATAGCTTTTCAGAAAAATCACCTGGGAAAACGAGCCTGCAACCCTTCTCATTTGGCACAGGCGGACATCCATGAATATATTCACATATACAATTATTGATAGTAATATATAAATACAATGGATCATAATCATTGAGAAGAGCTTATCAAGCCCAGAACAATGAGTATGAATTGGAAGAAAAATCCCTGTGGAGGGACCTGGGTTAAGTCATTCTTGAATCTTTATCAAATAGTGAAATTAGCTGAGAATGCCTGGTGTGACTGCGCCCTGAAGCCAAGTGATATTCATAGGAGATATTTCTGGGTTAACACTGCAGCCCAGGGAATTAAGGTATAAATACTAGCCTTAATCCCTCCAGCTGCTTGCTCCCATTTGACTGGAAAGCCTTGTAATACTCTGTGCTGATAGGGGCAGTATATGTGCATTAGCAAATGAGGTGTCATAGGAAAATTAACTCCCGAAAACATTTCAAATGTATGTGTTTGTAAATATCAATTTAAAGTCGATTATTTTTACCAAGGGATTTTAAGAAAATTAAGAAATTAGTTGATCCTCATTCACAGAGGTGAGAGGTGCAAGAAAGAATGCCCTGATAATATTAAAATATCTTTAATGCTTAAGCACTTTTGATGTGGTATCACTCTTAACAGCCATTTGTCTAAATCATAATCTCCTGACTGATATGTGTGGATAAATAGAAAGAGTCAGGATAATGGAATCAGGCCTAGAATCACTTGCAGCTTCACTTCCTAGCTATATGTCCCTGGTCAGGTCATCTATCCTCTCCAGGTCTTCACCTGCAAAAATGGAGATAGTAAGATTTATTTCACATAAATGTGCCATACAGAAATAATACGTTTATAAAATTGAGACAAAGTAGGTCATCCATAATTGACAACTTTTGAATTCCTATTATTAGTAAAATAAATGCCATCAGGCAAACAGTCTTAACTTCTCCTGGGAGTAAATCACATAAGGCACTAACAAGAGCAGAAAGAATACAGTATCTATTCAACTTCTAGTATATGCTTAGAATTTCATTTGGCACTTTGTATACCTTATCACATGAAATTGTGTAAGTAATCTTAAGAAGCATGTATTCTTAGCTCTGTTTAAAGATGAGATGGCTGAGACTGAATAAGATTAGGTAACTTCTTTAAAGTCACACCGCTATAAATGTCAGAGTATCATAAAGTGAGGATTTCTGGAATGCTGCTAGCTCGTCATTGCTTTGCTAATTGAGTCCTTGTATCTGTCCAAATTCATTTGTAACCAAGAGATTGTGTCAGGTGTAATGTCTACGATCATAAAATTATTGTTCTCACTAAAGTCGTCTTCTGGCAAGCTTTGCAAAGAGCTGCAAGTATGGCTTAGAGGCTTTGTGATGATGTCCAGAAATCTTAGTAATGCAGAGCTTGGAATTTCAACATCAGTGTTCCATAGATCTTCTCTATAAGGGAAAGGTTTATTTTTCTTCATCACGGCAAGAGAGAAGACCTTGCATTTTCAGGGTTCAAAATAGACCCTCCATTTCCTGTATTTTCTTCAAATTGCCTTGGGTGACAGTTGATCAAGTATTCTGTACTATGTCAAAACTATTTGTAGAAATGCTCCAGGAAATTGTAAATTTCAAAACATGTAGGCTTGTTGTCTTCAGAGTACAATAGCTAATAAAATCATGAAGGCATCAAGGGCTTATTTTTATCTTGTGGACTTCCAACTTACAAGAAAACCACACAGTTACACACAAATGCTCCCACAGTCACACATGAGCTCCAGGAATTTGCCAGATCACTGGAATATTTGTATGTTCAAAAGTTTGAAGATATTTTATTCAAAAAGACTAATTTTAGAATTGTTAATGTGATTGCAAAACAATGCACATGTATAATTGTCTCATTGCTCACTGGATGTTTAAGAAATTCTTGATAGAATGAATCATCATATAATGTGCCTGGTGTAGCACCTTGCATTAGATCATCTTAATGAATAGTTGCTCAATGAAAGACTACATTAATTCAGAAGCTAAACATATGACAATCCTTTTTCCCCTTTAGAACACACAAAATCATTTTTTGGTTAAGGTGGCCAAATTAATCACATTAAATACATGCTTTCAGAATGAACAAGTTTATTCTCACATAACTAATTCTGAAAGAAGGCCTCCTCAACCTTCATACATAGAACATACAAAAGCATATAAAAACTGCAAAGAAGAAAGCATACACGGTACTACCATGTATTTATAAACATCCTACTTTAAGTAGCAATTATTATTTCAAGTTATATATATAAAAAATGGAAAGTACAGAGAGTGTTATTAACTCAATATTCATTCATTCATGAGTAAAATTAAGTCCTTTGGAAAGCTACATTTGCTTTAATAGTGATAGAAAGATAAATAACAGCTATCCGTTTATTTATTTGTTTATTTTTTGCCTTATTGAAGGCTCTTTATTTAAAATTATACTTCTATGGAGAATTTCAGATACTTACGAAGTTGAATGGCTAGACATTTTGGCAAATCACTTAACCATTTCATTCATGTAATATCTTTATTACAATTCTTTATTTCCTCCAAAATAAAGTCCAAATTCCATTGCATAGCATTCAAAACCTTATGATAATCAGAACCTTGCTTTCCTCTGGTATTAGCTGGAGAGCTTTGATTTCAGTCAACTAACACCAAATATGGCTTGCTTAGCCAACTATTAAATTTGTTGAGAGGATGAGTGACGTAACATATTGGAAAGGAGGGCTGCAGAACCAGACCCAGTGCTGGGAGGAAGCAGGCTGTTTCAGAAGGTCTGAAGATTTGGTGCTGCTTGACTGTTCCATGTAGGAATACCTCTGGAAATCCAAGGACCTCAGAGATTTTCAGTCTTTTTGTCATTCCTCTTGAATCTAGTCAAGGAGAAAGCAGGGCACCTGATTATTAGTCCACCGAATGGTATGAAATGCGGAGAAGTCACTACCTCCAAATAAAATCAGGTTCATAGCACCGTAAGAAAGTAAAATGAACAGTGACAAATATTAATTGTCCATCTCTCCCTTTCAACTTATTTTCTACCCCTCTTTTTTCATTTCTTCAAGACAGAGAAGTATTTACAATTCCATTAATCCTCCACCATTCCTTTGTGTACACCTTTCTCTTACGCTTCTAAAATGCCGTCCTTTCTTTTTCTACCCTCATGTAATAGTTCTGACCCAGCATCCAAGGCTCAGATTCTTTTCCAACAGCCTTTGCTCCCGTCTCTTTCTCCTGCTTCATGCCTCAGTTGGGCTGGGTGTCCCTTCCGCCTTTCCCTAGCATTACTTGTTCATTTCCATATCACCACAGGCAGCATTGTAATTGCTGACTTCTCTGTCTGCTCTTCTCAGGCCTGTTACTACATTTGCCTGGAGCTCTCCAACCTTCTCTCTCAACTCTTGGCATGGTGAATGGTGTGCCCTTGGAAGGGTGAAGCTGGGAAAGAGGTACTTCACAAGCCCAGGAAGTAGGACTTCCCCACTAGGTGGGGAATTCTGAGTCTCAGGTACCTAGGGTGTGGTCTAGAGGTGGGGGCAGATGGGAGGATAGATTGCTCAAATTCTGGGTATATATATCTCCTTGGCTCCATGGATTCCTTGCCCCATGGAGAGAACTACAGTTAGATGGGGCAGGTAGGGCCTTCTAAAGCTCAGTGCCTAATGCAGAGACCCTGGTTACCTGATTCCAAGGGCAATGCTATCTCAACTAGGCTGTCAGTTACTCGAAGGGAAACCAGGTTTACTTTGTAAAACCAGCAACTCCTGTAGCTTATGCATAGTTAGTGCCCTATATGAATTTGCCTGGGGCCAAGTGAATGGGTTCGTGAATCTTAGTTTTCTCTCGAAAAAGTGGAGGTTGTGCTACCTCCCTGTCCTGTCTACTTTCCATGCTGATACGAGAGGAAGGAAGTAATTGATGCAAGTATGCTTTGAAAGGAATTAAAGCTTTTAAAGATTGTGCCTAACAGCTTTTCAAACAGACTTATGACTTATTTTGCTTGCCCTCCCAAAAAAAGAAACAGCAAAATGTTTTACCAAGTCATTTAGAACAGAGTTTAGATTGTGTGTATATATGTACATGTACATATATCATCATATGTATACTGAATCCTTGGTATAGAACCTTAAGAATTGGGTTATGATTATGAATAATAATACAAATAGAATCATTAGCATTTTCAATCCTTATAATTTATACTCCATGCTTTCCCTTCAAAAAACGTTAGAAAATCTCTAATAAGGGTCTGCAAACAAGAAGAATAGAAGCTCACCAACTGACACAGGACATGAATTATTCTTAAGATACTCAGTTACATACAAGCTAATCATCTTAATATGGCAATTTTAGGCTGAACTTTCTTCTTAGAGTGATTATAACACAGTTTTCTTTTCTTTAAACTTATTCATATAGGAAAGATTGTCATCTGGGGTGTGAAGTGACCTCAGTAAGGTGAAAAAAAAAAAAAAACCAAATAGGATTTACTGCATTTTAGTTCTACTCCTGACTGGGCTATGTTCATTCATTCATTTAATATTCATCCATTGTGAAACCATTATTGAGCATCTATCTTGTAGAAGTTGTAGAACGTGTGGGGATAAAAGAAGAAATAAGACATGAGATCTGCCCACATGAACTTGGAGTCTGGTGAGAAAGACAACAAAAGTAAGCCACGCAATACCATAATGGTAAATACAAGCATAAATCCTGATACCAAGATAGACACCTACTCCACTTTTCTTAGACCCTGAGTACTGAAGAACTTCCAGCATTACAAAGTTGATGATAAAAGAGAAATCAGCCCTTCTATTTTGTTCCTATTAGGCTTTATGTTCGTTTGATTTTCTGTTTTATTTTAAACTTCTCATTCAATTTTGTCAACTGATGATTGAGTAGCTACCATGTCACAAGATGAAGATGACTGTGGCTTATCCAGCTTTAATATCAGCAAGGCTGACACAGTTCTGGAGGACACGGACGATGTGTTTAGTTTACTCCACTTGCTATCAGATGTGTGCCACTCAGACTCACATCATGAGTGTTACTTGATGAATCAGGCATTGATAATTAGTTCGTAATTGTGTATTCAAGATTCCTATGAAACAGCCAAGAGCTTTGAACACCACGTGCCTGCTAGGAGAACAGCATAGTTAACAGAAGCTTTTATCCTCACTCACTTTTATCCCTACCCAGAGCTCACATAAGTGTCAATGAGTTGCAAACATGGGTTGAAGGAAAAAGAGACGTCTCATTGATTTCTCAAGATGTGATTAAAGTAACATGACTTGTAGGTATATAAAATTTAAGAATTAAAGCCAACAAAAAATGAGGAATTATAATAGCTTTATGGTGATGAACATTTTTCACAATTGTGTGTTGTCATGCTAGGAAAACTCTAGCAAAAGAACCAACATAATTCCGAAAAAGAAACAAATACATAGCCTTAAAAAAATTATTGGCTCTGACACCCCAACTCTTGACCCTTAATACCTGAAATGATCATGAACCTTGCAGGGCCCTTTGTCACACTGTATATGTAATATTTTCTGAGTTCCTGATACTGGCCTATATTTGTTTAACATCAGTCTGCATTTACTTCCCTCCAGCCAGAGGGATTGCATGACCAGCTGTTTACACATCTTCAGGAGGAGGAAGGGGAGTGGTTATCTTGCTCTGCACACTGTCTCATGTCAGAAAAGTTTCCAAGTCACTGAGGGATGTGTGAGACCACAGAGTTGAAGGAAAGTTCGGTCTTTAGTATTTCCTTTTCTGTCTTCTTACGTTAAAAGTACTAAACACAGGCTCACTCAGGCTCTCACTTCATGGGCCAACTGCACTGCCTGTGTTTCCTAAAGATGGGGACTGTGGGGCAGTCAATTGTTGAAATGGTAATGACTCCAAAACTTTTCATAACCTCCCCAAGCTGTCTAAAATAACTTAATATGCAACCACTCTTAGGGCTTTTGTTTAGCAGCTTAAAAGATTTTCCAGGAGAAGAGAAGGGAGAGAGAGAGAAAGAGAGAGCATACTGATGGCAAAGTAAAGCTGAGGGTAAGATGGAAATTACACAAAGATTACACAATGGTGTAGGGAGGGTAGCTCTTAACATTGACCACCTGGATGGCCATTCAGAGTCCTTCACCCACAGCGCACTCCTTAGGACTCTAGTCCATGCACCACGTTTTTGTGCCACTGCCGAGAGATAGGCCAACTGTGAAAAGATAGTGCTTTTGTTACTTAGATGGCAGACACAAACTGCATGAATTAAAGCCCTTTAGTTTGAGTTTAGTTTTTATGATAACTTTGAAAAAGAGCAAGATATGTAATACAGACAAAATAATAGAGGTATAAGAAATAGGAGCAAAATGCTGGTGCACCATGCAGGAAGGGCACAGAGAGAAGACTGGTTCACCCAGACTCCACTTAGGAAGCCTCAGCCATACAGAAGGCCCCATGCAAGCATGTGCAAGCATGATCATAACCCAAATCTTATGCTTAAGGAGCTTTATAAGCAAGTGCTGACTTAGACTAGACATTCACTTTACAAAGGGCACTCACACATATTAGCTCATGTAATCCTCTCTGTAGCACTGTGAAGTAAAGAAGGCAACAGATTCTTCTGGTTTAAGTAATGTTTCCCAAGGCCATGAGAGTAAAATGTAGTGGAGCCAGGTTTGTCTTCAGATTCAAGCTTCTGGGACCTTTGTACTTACAGTCGGTGACTCTGAGACATTTACATCCGAGAAAGGGAACAAATACGTAATTACTGAGCAGACTATAACCAGGGCCGTGATACCCTAGGGATATTGTCTCATATATTTTTTCAATTTTTCTTCTTTCCCCATTCATCCATAAATATATTAATATTACTTACTTGCCCAAACTGTTGGACAATTAGAAATTCATACTGCTTACCTCCATTATATCATCATTGTAGTATTATTAGGCAGGGAAGATTTCTTAAAATATATCTACGTGCTTACACTTTGCTCTTAAGTATTGAAATAATTGGATGTGCATTGAACTTCTTAAATTTAGTTATTTATAATAAAAATATAGGACTATAAATGATGAATCTTCAGAAACATGTTCCTGCTGAAAGCAATGGAAATCCCAGGAAAACACACACACAGGAACACACAATCCCATTATGTCTTACTGACATCCTGCAACGTTCTTCCATCAGCTATGCACTAAAGATGCAAACCACCAAATAGCAGAGGATAAATCATAGTTCCCTGCCTGTTTTCCATTTGGTATGGCTGTATTCACAACCTTGATAGCAATAAGTAAACCTTCTGTTTCTTTTTCCAAAATTTTATAGGATGCTCTCATGTCCTTTTCTTCCCCTATTCCTCCTCTCACAATTCAGTTCACTCAGAAAATGCTATAAAGTTTCAGAGAAGAGGTTTGCTCAAAGCAACTACAAATAAAATGCATGCACATAAATAACTTAGCCTGACTTTTTGTTTAATGTCCAAGATGATTGGAACAGATTGTATCATGAACTACTTTCCCTTTGGCTAATTAAATAGCAGTACCCACTTACCATAAAGCATATTCTTATTAAAACAAGTATCTATAGTCACTCTGCTGGATAAATTACTCCCAAGTAAGTGCCATAAAGCCCATTACATTCCTGCTTTAGGAATGGAGCAGGTCCAAACAGACAATCAAAGGATTTCACTGGGATTATTTTAGATTAGAAAATCTAAGGGAGACATGCGGCACTGACAAGATCGTAAAGGCATAAAGGATAAATTAGTGGTTCCATACCAAACAAAGTGCTTTAATGTATCACAGTATATCCAAAAGTAAAAACAAATTTCTACTGTATTAACCTTCGCCAAAATGGAAATCTGTTTATGCAGAAATAAAAATGTCATGAACAACTGTTATCTCCTGTGCAAATCAAAATGACTGTTTTGAATAATAATTTAAAAAAATTCTTCCAAACCAACAACTATGGAAAATATGCCATAGGAAGGAAAATGTCTTCATTTCAAGAAATTGCTTTTACATTTAATAGAAAAGGTTATGTTATGGTTTATCATATTAATGAGCCATTATTTCATAACCATATTTTCATTGCAATATATTACCTGCTAAGAGATGCCCTTTTTTCCAGGAGAAAAAATTTCAGAGAAGAGATTCTATGGAAGTTTTTCTTGCTGCCAGTTGTTAAATCTTTCAAAAGCTGTCAGCAGCCTCAGAAATCAAGTTCAAAATACCATAGCCAACATGAGCATAGACATAGGCTAGTCTATTTTTAAACTGTAATACAAAACTGCCAGAGAAATACCTAAACACAAATGATTATTTAAAACGAGATCATCTTATCTAGCTTGTCAATGTAAAGGACAAAGTCAGTGAAGTGAAATTTAACCCACAATGTCTATAAATATCACTAGACATTTGGAGCTAAGTGATTTTTTTCAGGGTAATTTTTCCTTAAACTCATGATGCACTATAGCCTTCATGCTCTAATCCCTCACAGACCCTGTCCAGGCTAGCCAAAGGGAGTATGGGACACTAAGCATCCAAGGCAGTCAACAGGCTCAATTCCCTACTTTGCCTCAGTTCAGCAAGTCCTTTTCCTTAAGGGCAAATGGATGGCAAAGACAGTGGCATCTGTCCTGGACACTTCCGTAGGAAAGGAGCCATACTTGTTTGTACAGATGGCATTCTGGGTTTGCCCTGTGTCTGAAAGCGTTGATTCACCATATTGCTTCTGAAGGAGAAGACTGTCCTCGACATTGCAATCAGAGCAGCATCAACTGTGTCCCTCTCAGGATATTCCACGCTTATGACAGCGAGCTAGTTATCTGATGGCAACAGAGGTGAGATATTTGGGTGTATTTTCCTCCTTAAGCTGCTGCTGCTGTCATATTCTTGGTGGTGAAAACCTGAAGAAACAAGGCAGGTGCTGTCTTTTCTTAAGGTACTGACTGCCTTTGCTGTCAGTTCATGGGGATGCTAACCTTTGGCTGCTGCTGATAGATGTTACACTCCATCATTCATTTCACACAAATTTTTTGAGAGTATAATATGTGACAGCAATGAATTAGGTGCTGTAGACAAAAGGGAACAAGACAGGTGAGGCTCTTACTCTCAAGGAACTTTAAGTCTAGTGAAGGAGACAAACATTGAATAAGTATTCGAAGAAAGTAGATATTTGGGATCTGTAAAATGTAGTTTGGAGAAAATTCCTATCACATTTTCCCTTAAAATATGATACATATAATATAGAAATATATGCATGTTGTAAAATACATAAACAATACGATACTGTGAAAATTTTCCTTCCTTTTCCCCGTAACTTACGCCTTTCCTGTAGGTAACTACTACACTCGCATTTGAAAATAATATCCAGACAAGCACCTACCTACATATATGTACACACATATTGGTTTACTTTTCTCTTCTATATAAATGAGATTATGGTATAAGTATGATGTAACTGAAAATTGTATCTGAGGACATTTTCTATATAAATATAGAGACACACCATATTTTGTCATTATTAAGTTCCCATATGTGAACTAATATAATTTACATAAGCATTCTCCTTTGGGGAGTGTATTTGCTTGGTGACTGTAACAAACTAGCACAAATTAGATGCCTTAAAACAACCGAAATTTATTCTTTCACAGTTCTGGAGACCAGAAGTCTCAAATCAGTATTACTGAGTAGAAATCCAGATGTCAGCAGAGCCATGCTCCCTCCAGAGGCTCTGTGGAAGAAATCATTTCTTGCCTCTTCCAGCTTCTGTGGAAGAAATCATTTCTTGCCTCTTCCAGCTTTTGTTGTCTGTCAGCATTCCTCAGCTTGTGGCTACATCAGTCCAGTCTTCAAGGTCAGCGTCTTCAAAACTCTGTTCCAGCTTCCCACTGTGTGTGTCAAATCTCCCTTTGCCTTTTTCCCATAGGGATACTTATGATTACACTTAGATCCCACTTAGATAATTCAAAGTCATCTCCCCATCTCAAGATCCTGAAATTATTTCTACAAAGTCCTTTTTTTCCCCCATAGAAGGTAACATGCACAGATTCCAGGAATTAGAACCTAATAACTCTGGGGGCCATTGTTTGGCCTACTACAGTGGATGTTTAAGTTGTTTCTATTTTTCAATACAAACAATGCAGCTATAATGATCATTGAACATTTATATTTGTGCACTTGTGTAAATATTTTGATAGGTGAAATTTCTGAAAGTGAAGTTTCAGAACCAAAGAGTTCATGCAACAAAATATTATTAAATAATGCCAACATTCTCTCCCGGAAAAAAAATGTTCCACATCACTGTGCACTCTCCAAAAAACTTGATGTAAAAGCTCGTTTTCTTACATTTTTGTCAGCATTACATATTTTATCTTTGTTCTTGTCAATTTGAAAAGTAAAAACTGGCAATATATTGTTGATTGAATTTTCTTCTTATTAATAGACTTAAAAATTATTATTTGTAATAGGATAAACAGCAGGGGAATTAACTGAAGGAAAGATTTAGATTAATTGAGCAAATTGTGCCTCATTCACGCCACTTTCTCTGCTACAGAGAGCACAGAGGGCAGTGGCTTTCTGACTGCAGGAGAAAGGAACAGCTCACTATGTAATGTACGATCTCTTCAGGGTTTGCGAGCACAGAGTAGGTGTATAGGGAGGTGTAAGAAGTACAATGAAGCTTGACATTTTAGTTGACCTTTATATCAGACATGGCAAGGTGGGGGTGGGATGGGCAGAAGGAGAGCCATATCTGCCCAGCAATTAAACAAGCACATTGAACCTCCATCCACATGGTAAGTTCTCCTTATTTAGGGAATTGTAGTGGCTTCCTGTGTCTAATGCTCCTTACCTCCTAATCCAAGGCTCATGGCCAGCCCTCACTCTTAAGGACTGAGGCTACTGGGAAATGGATCTCTACAAATCTAAAAGGAAACTTACACCAGCTACCTATATTAACTAGCAGTAACTCACTTATAAAACTAATCTCACAACCAAGGAATACTAAAAAGTTGAAGAAAACGAACACATGAAAGACATGGATCAAAGCTGACAAAAGAAAAGAAAATTCATCTTAGTGAAAACAGCAATAATCCAAAGAAAAGATTTAAAAATTTTAAACAATATTCTAATTACAATCCTCAGTTTTCACCACAACGTATCTGCAAAGAAATATTAACCAGATAATGCCATAAATTATAGTAGGCCCGATAGAATGGGAAAACAAGTGGCTGCTGGAAAGCATAAGGCATGCCTATTTGTATTGTCATAGAAGAAAGCCTATGATTTGATGTTAGGTGAAGAGAGTTAGTTGCAGAGTGCTGTGGAGGGCGTAATTCCAGGTTCTGAAAACTTGTAAATACATGGAAGAAGGTGTGGAAGATACACACCAAACTGTTCAGTTTAGGAGAAGGAAGGAGGGGAAGACTGGATTTGTTTCACTCCCTCTGTATATTTAAATTATATTGCAGTGGGTATGGATTGTTTGTAGTTGGAAAATAAACTAAAGAGAGAAATAATAGCATCTTTCATTGATAGAACTTGGTAAGTTCTAATGTACTGGACAGCACAGAGATGTTTAACACTAGTTTTAATAATAGCTTGTAAATCAGAATGAACTTAGTACACAAGAGAGCCTCCATTCCTTCCCATTCATTTAAAGCCCTTTTAACCATACATATGGGAGTCATTGCAGGGTATATGTGAGACAAGTGACACTGGTGACACCACACCTCTACTTTTGCTTTTATTCCCTAACACCTTCATATCCATCTGATGAAGATAAATTAATGGGAGTTGAAAGATGTGCAAACAATTGATCATCAGTCTGAAGGCACTGACTTATGAGGACGGATTAGAAAGACTGAATGTGTATCTGGTAAAGTAAAGGACAACTGGGTTGGGTAGAGAAAAGAAGAACGTGATTAGCATCCAAAGAGAACTTGAAAACAAAAGATTCTATAAAGGGCAAGTCTGATTCTTAACTGCGAGCCAGGAAATGATTAATAAACTTAGATGAAAACCAACCTCTATATTCCCCCTGTGGTGGATGTATTTATTTTTAGATCCTGTCTAAGGATGTTGATCTAAAAGGAGTTGTTCTTGGGGGATTGTCTCTGGAGGTAGGAGAGGCAGAGTCTCCGTGCCCAGGGGCCCCAGAGTGACCAAGGGCCCTCAGAGCCCCCCACGGACAGATTGTCCTCAGTGTTAGCTTATAGCATGATCGGTACATGAGTCAGCCTCAGAACAGGGCCAGCAAACCCATGTGTCCACTTCTAAAGCTTATTCCCAGCCTCTCCATCACTGCTCCCACAGCGCTTTCTTATGTTGCAAGCATAGCCATCAGTTTATCATATTTTGTTTCCATCTCTCCCACTAGTCTATAGGCTCATGACCAGCAGGAAACTATTTCTCAAACATGGTCTTATCTGAAAAACACCAAGTTTAGAGCTGGGGCACAGAGAAAGTACCCCCCACAAATATTTATAAATTGAAAAAGTCAAGTAAGATTGACGGCTTGTTGCTTTGAATGAGTAAGTCAAAGGAGGAAAATGTGAGGAATCTATTCCAGTACAGACAGAACATAGCCACAACGTTCTCAGAAAAACTGAAAGACATGTCAAAGGCAATAAAAGAGATGTCAAGTAACACCACTTTGAGATACACAGATGCATAAGAAATCATACTAATCTGTTGTTTTTGTAATCTAATTTTCATTTCTTTAGCAGTATACAGTAGATATCTTAGTGCAGTGATTAAAAACACAGACCCTGGACTGGGTGTGGTGGCTCACGCCTGTAATCCCAGCACTTTGGGAGGCCGAGGCAGGCGGATCGCCCGAGTTCAAGACCAGCCTGGCCAACATGGTGAAACCCTTTCTCTACTAAAAATACAAAAATTAGCCAGGCATGGTGACAGGCGCCTGTAATCCCAGCTACTCAGGAGGCTGAAGCAGGAGAATTGCTTGAACCCAGGAGGCAGAAGTTGCAGTGAGCCGAGATTGTGCCATTGCACTCCAGCCTGGGCGACAAGAGTGAGACTTTGTCTCAAAACAAAAACAAAAACAAAAACTCATAGACCCTGGAGCTACAGCGGTTGGGTGCAAATCCCAACCCTACCACATACTGTGTGACCTTGGGCAAGTTACTTAACTTGTTTATGCCTAGCTTTCCTCATCTAGAAAATGGAGGTTAATACTAATATCTACCTCATAGGAATATTATGAGAATTAAAAAACAATAGTGAGTGCTTGTTAAATAATAAAAAGAACTGTCTACAACTAATCTCATAGACCTGGTCCTCTTGCCTTACCACCTATTCAACTTCTTTCACTAATGAAATCCCTGCGTACTTCCTCATTTGTTATTACATTTTATAACCTCTCACTCCTCACCTATCAATTTAGTCCAACATTACCTCTGCAAAGAAGGTTCATTCACATTGTAGCAGGTATCAGCACAGCATTCTTTTTTTTATAACTGAATAATATTCCATTGTGTGGATATGCCACATTTTGTTTATCCATTCATCACTTAAAAAAATTTATTATATTTTTTAGAGACAAGGTTTCCCTATGTTGCCCAGGCTGGCCTCGAACTCCTGGGCTCAAGCAGTCCTTCCGCCTCAGCCTCTACAGTAACTGGAATTACGGACATGTGACACTGTATCCAGCTCCATTAATCATTTGAGGGGCATTTGAGTTATTTACACTTTTTGGCTATTATGAATAATTTTCTGTAAACACCCCTCCACGTTTCTGTGCAGATACATATTTTAATTTCTCTTGGTATATAACTAGAAATGGGATAACTAGGTTATATTGTAACTCTATGTTTAACTTTTTGTGGAACTGCAAAACTGTTTTCCAAAGAGAGTGCACCACTGTACATTCCCACGAGTAATAAACGAGAGTTTTAATTTCTTCACATTCTTGGCAAAACTTGTGGTTATCTGTCTTTTTGATTATTGCCATCTTAGTACATGGGAATTGGTATCTTGTTATGGTTTTGATTTACATTTACCTAATGATTAGTGATTTTGAGCATCTTTTCATGTGACTATTGGCCATTTGTATATCTTCTTTGGAGAAATGTCTATTTAAGTCCTTTGCCCATTTTCAAGTGGGTAGTTTGTCTTTTATTATTGACTTTTAAGAGTTCTCTATATATTCTGGATAAAAATATTTTCTTCCATTCTGTGGGCTTTTTCATTTTCTTGATAGAGTTGTTTGAAACGCAAATGTTTTAATTTTGATTTTAAATTTCAATTAATTTTGAAACCTAATAAATATTTTTTACTTTTGACACTTGTGGTTTTGGTGTCATATTTAAGAGACCATGGTCTACTCCAACTTTAGAAAGATTTATACCTGTTTTCTTCAAAGAATTTTATAGTTTTAGCTCTTGTATTTAGGTCTATGATCCCTTTTGGGTTAATTTTTGTGTGCAGTGTTAGCTAATGGTCCGTCTCCAATCTTTTGCATGTGAATATTCAGTTGTGGCAGGATCTTTCATTGTAAAGACTGTTCTTTTTCCCACACTGAACTGTCTTGGCACTCTTGTTGAAAATCAATTGGCCATAAATGTAAGGTTGCCTTCTGGAATTTCAGTTGTAATCCACTGAACCATATGCCTCATTCTTCTGCCAGTATCATGCTGTCTTGATTATTGTAGCTTTGTAGTAAGTTTTGAAATTGGAAGTGTGAGTTCTCCAACTTTGTTTTCTTCCTTTTTAAAGGTTCTTTTAGCTATTCTGGGTTTCTTGCAGTTCTTTATGAATTTTAGGATCAGCTTGTCAAGTAAGGCAATAGGGATTTAATAAGGAATTCATTGAACCTGCTACTCAATTTGGAAATTAATTGTTATCTTAACAATATTAAGTCTTCCGATCAATGACCATGAGATGTCTTTCCATTTATTTAGGTCTTATCTAATGTATTTCAATATTATGTTCTACTTTTCAGTGTACAAGTTGTATATGTGTTTTGTTAAATTTATTCATGAATATGTTATTCTTTTAGATGCTATTATAAATGGTTTTCTTTATTTGATATTTGCATGGATCATTGTTATCATATAAAATACAATTGATTTTTGTCTAATTTTCTTGTATCCTACAATTTTATTGAGTGTGCTCATGAGCTCTAATCATGATTTTCTAGTTCCTTAGAATTTTCTATATATAAGTTTTTGCTATATGTGAATAGAGAGTATTTCATAGCCTCCTTTTGAAACGATGTCTTTTAGTGTTTTTTTTTCTGTGTCTAATTTCTCTGGCTGGAAACTTTAGTATAATGTTGAACATAAGTGAAAAGAGTGAACATCCTTGTGTGGCTCCTGATATTTCAGTCTTTTGTCATTAAGTATAATATTAGCTGTATTTTTTTTTGTAGATGATTTTCACAGGTTGAGGAAGTTCATTTCCATCTTCAATATCTTGATCATTTTTATCATAAAGGGGTTTTGGATTTTGTCAAAACCTTATTCTATTAATATAGTATATTACATTGATTGATTTTTATTTATTTCAACTGCTTTGCATTCCTGGGGTAAAATCTACTTGGTCATGTGTACAATCCTTTTTAAAACAGAAACATAATCAAATTTTTTTGCTAGTATTTTATTGAAGATTTTTATGACTATATTCCTTAGGATTAGTGGTATATAGCTTTCTTTTTTTCAGAATGTCTCCCCGGTTTTAGTGGTCAGGATAATATAAGCCTAATAATATGAGTTGGAAATATTTTCCTTTTGTTCTATCTTTTGGAAAAGTTTGTGCGGGATTGGAGCTAGTTCTTTTTTGGTAAAATTTACCAGTGAAACCATCTAAGCCTATTTTCATTGTTGTGGGATAATTTTTTATTACTAATTCAATCTCTTGTTATAAATCTACTCAGGTTTTAAAAAATTGATCAGTTTCAATATTTTATGTCTTTGTAAGTTATCTTATTTGTTGGAATATACTTTTTCACATTATTTTGTTAAAGTCTTTTGCTTGGTAAGATCATTTGTAATGACTGATCTTTCATGCCTAATTTTAGAAATTTGAATTTTTCTTTTCCTGGTCAATCTAGCTACAGGTTTTTCAATTTTATTAGCTTTTACATAAAAACTTTTATTTTTCTTACTCCACAGACTGAATAACCTCTATTGACATCTGAGTTCACTGATTCTTCTGCCAGCTCAAATCTGGTGCTGAAAGTTTCTATTGAATTTTTATTTCAGTTATTGTACTTTTAACTCCAGTATTTCTATTTGGTTGCATTTTATGTTTTTATCGATTTTGCCCTTTTAGTTAGACATCATTTTCATACTTCTCTTCAATTTTTTAGGTATGATTTCCTTTAGAATTTTAAACATACTTTTAATAGCTGGTTTAAAGTCTGTCTAGTAAGTCCAATGGCTGAGTTTCCTAAAGGACAGTTTCTATTAACTGTTCTTTTTCTCCTCTGTAAGGACCATGATTTTCCCTTTTTGGTTTAAGGTGTTTTTTTGTTTGTTTGTTTATTTTTAACTTGACATTTGTAAAAGTATATTGTAGTAACTCAGGATATTGAATTTTTTCCTCCTCAAATTTGGTGGTTGATAATATTTGTTGTTGTTTTTGTTATTCTTGTTTGTTTGTTTAATGACTTCCCTTTCCTGAATTAATTATTTAAGTCTGTTTTCTTTACTGTTTTTGGCCACTGGAGTCTCTATTCAGTTAGCTTAGTTGGACAAAAATTTTCTTAAGCATCTTGAACAAATAAGTCTTCCAGCCTTTGCTAAATGGCTTTGTGTGCATGTTGGGTTACATTTTCAATGCTTGGGCAGAGAGTTTACAACTCTATCTTAACTTTTGTGTCCTCCTTGTTCAGAGCCTCAAGGTCAGCCAGAGATGAGACATTAGAGCCTTTTCAAGTTTTTTGGCAGCAGGTGCACAGCCTTACACATGTGCATGCCTTTTTAGATTTCCAGGAAAATGTCAGAGCTTTTCAAACCCTCTATGGACTTCTAATTTCCCAGCTTCTTGTTTTAAGTTTTTTGGTCAGTTTCTTATTTGCTCCAGCTGTTATGATTTCAGGCAGCTGTGATTTCAAACAATTGCCATTGATTATTTTCAACATATGCCTTCAGAAAAAGTCTGTTTTCAGTGACTAAAAGCTGAGTCGGGACAAATAAAAGCAAGCCCTGTGAGTGGGTATTTCCAAGGAACTTCTAGACACGTCTAACAATCAAAATTCTGTGGACATGGGGCTTGTGGGTCACCTCCTGTGGCTGCTCAGCTACTGGTTTCCCTGGTTATCATGGCTACAAGACTGATGGTTTTCAAGGCTAACATGCAGCAACGGAGAGGGCAATAGGAATAGTTTAGGTTATAATACCACAGAGCTTACTGTTCTTGCTGTGATCTAACAGTTGTTCTTGAATAAAGACTGCTACCGTTTTTGCAAGTCTTGATTAATATCCACACTTCTAAAAAGTTTATTTTGACCATTGTTGCCAATATTGTCATTTTCACATGGAGGAAAATAATTGTGGAGGTCTTTACTCTTATGTTCTGACAGTATTCTCTCTATTGATACATATTAACAGCTTAGGTAAATTTACAAACATCAGACAACTCTAAATTCTAAATAAATGATAAGTAAATCTCTGGTCATGTCAATACTACTTCTGGTGGTGAGAGAATATAAATAAATAGCAATATAAACTAACAAACTCAAAACTTAACCGATAAGAGTAGCTAATATTTAAAAATCTTTCTCACCACAGTAATGGCTATTTTGAGCATTCTTGTTTTAAGAAATATAAATGGGAGATTTTATTGGTCCTCAGTTATTTGAATAAGAAAAGTCCACCTAATCAGCCACAGCTTTAGAAAGATACTGACACCTTATTATTTTAAGCTTACCTTGGTTCCTGCTGGATATATCTTCCTATTTGTCTATTGACTAGTTTTCCTTGAATTACGATTTTTAGTTATTAAATGAATTTACTAACAGTTTAACTTGTAACTGTTTCTGGTACAAGTAAGAGCTGTACAAATATGTAGCCAGTAGGAGACATTTCAATATTGGATTAAAATGAGGGACATCTAGAAGGCACAGTGTAAGACACTCAGAAGGATCAAAGAAAGGTGCATATATGAAGTTAAAAATCATGTCTAACCCAGAGTAGGTATCAAAGAAATGATATTGCCAACATCAAGGGAAGAAGAAGCTTATTGTAATTTTTCTCTAATTCCTCCCTTGATTCTTAACAATTACTTTTCAAGAATTCATAGTTTAAAATTTGTATGTACCCTATAAGGTCATCGTAACCAAATCAAAATGCATGAATAGAGTTCTAGAAACAAGTTGTTAGAAGATATTCCTCAATGTGATTTTAAATTGGCTGTTAATGATTCCAGAGTGACTCCTAAGCCCTATTGAAGAAGCTAAAGAGTAATAATGTCAAATGTTTTTAAAAATGTAATTAACTGTAACCTGTGATACAGTCATATCAAACCTGCTAAGGTTTGGAAATGTAGCTGTATTTTGATCCAGCAGTATCTGGGAGAGTGAGCACACTCTGACTGTACTAAAGTTAGTCATTCATTGTTATGGCTGGCTTCACGTGTTTATGATTCTATTGGAGCACATTTGTCACATGACCATTACGTGATGACAATAATCTTTAACATAATTCAACTTCATTACTCATTGAATATATTTTCCAAATAAAATTTTTTTATGGGGAAGACAATCCCAGACAGCTTAAAAAGGCAATCTTGTCAAATATATCTGCTCTTTTAAATTAAGAGATAGGCATTCTGAAATATGTCTTTCATTGCGAATATGGTTGACATCAGTCTTTATTGTGACTTTTTTCCACCCAACCAAACTCAAATTTATAAGTGAACTGATTCTGTTGTGTTCTTTATCTGTGTATGAGACTGTGTATACATGTTAACCTCACTACATAATCACTTAACTTTTCAGTAGAAATGTATTAAGTGACTGCAGTGTAACACAGAGACCTGAAAGCCTGAACTGAACTCATCTGTGGACTTTTCTAATCACTTATTTTTCCATCTCTGTTATCCTCCTGTCCTACTCAATTCCTGTTCTCCATGAAAATCCAACTTTGCTTCCATCTCTCAAATATAAAATTGTCATTTGGCCAGCATAGTTCTTAAAATTGCATCAACCTTCACTATTCTTCCATCTTCACATGACTTGAGCTCTTGTTATGATTGTTATCAATTCATAAATGAGGCCCATCTAAAACTTGAAGCTCTATTTTTGCCATTCAACTCAGGAACTTGGTTTATTTATGCTTGAGCTTATTATTTTGTGCTACATTTGCTCTTAAGATGGATTCTGCAGTGTATCATTTTAGCCTAGAATTTAATAAACAATTATACAAATTAAACATTAAAATGACACTTTACTATGCAGGCAGTTGCAGGAGTGAAGGAAGCCATCCTGGGATGGGAGCCCACAGCCCCACAGAGCTGTGTTTCTGGTATATCTTAGCCTTTAATAAAATAATTTTTATGCATCATCCTGCTTATCTGTGTGTTCACAGGTGTGTGAAAGACTATCATCTGCAGAATAAAATACCCTGTGGCACCACAATAGTAAAAAAAAAAAAATGGTGACTCTCATCTATCTTTGCCTGAGGAGAAGGCTTGAGAACACATAGAAATAGAACACGGAAGAGAAAGAAAAGGCCGAAAGCAAAGTTTACATTGTTTCCAATTTGGGTCAGCAGAAGAGAATGCCTCACATAGAGCTAGGAGGCATTGACCTTGAAATTCCAGCAACTGCACCCATAGATGTGGCAAGATGGTCCAGGACAAGGCCGCAGTTGGCACAAATGGAGATGTGAACTAAATTAAGGAAGCAGAAAGACACATTACGAAAGCAAGATAAGAACCTAATCGCATCTTTCTGGGAAGAGAAAGAAAGATATTGTTAATAGAATAGATTGGGGAGAAAGGACAAAAAGTACAAAGAAATATCCTGAAGAGTAGTCAAGTTACCTTTAAATCCAAACTTAAGAAATCTAGCCGTATGGGATAAATTTGGCCAACTGGGCTAAGAGTTAATTTACTTTGCTGCCATATTAGCTTTATCCTCTCTGATCTATAAAACAATCCATTAAAGAGGATGAGGCTCTTTATTTTTTTTAAAGCATAAGAAATATTTTATTTGAAGAAAGTGTATTTTAAAAATTTATCTTATTTAGTTTATTATTTATTTATTATATACTTTAAGTTCTAGGGTAACATGTGCATAACGTGGCAGGTTTGTTAGCATATGTATACACTTGTGCATGTTGGTGTTGGCTGCACCCAATCAACTCGTCAGCACCCATCAATTCATCATTTAATGCATATATAACTCAATGATGCAATCCCTCCCCCCTCCCCACTCCCCCTTTAATGGTTCAAACTATTCTAGGTCTTTGTTTATATTAAAATGGTAAATGAAATAAATGAATTCTGAACTGAAACTCAAGGTTCCTCTCTCGTTGTTAGCAAACCAATGCCATTTTCAGAATGAGGCAAAGTAAGGATAGAGAGGTGAGGACAAAAATCAGATCTTCCCCATGTTTCCATCTAATTGTAAATTCCGAAGCACTGTTGCCTGGATTTCATTCTGAGTGGTCAGAGGAAGAGTGTAACTGTAACCAGAGTGCTGGGGAGGCCTGAATAATATTATTTCATTTAGGATGACAGTGGCCACCTGAGCAAACAGACAACCAAAAATTGGGCCTGGTTTGAAACAGCACAGCTTCTCTGCAGACACTTGGCCTCCTAGTAAGCCAGCTACTTATTAGACAGAATCTCACAGTTCTGGCATCTATTTTCAAAGATTTCATCAATTCAAAAACGGGGGAAAACACAAATTCCCAGACCCACAAAATAAACTTTAACACATTGAGGGGCATCAATTTCCCTCTACCTGGAATGCTTATGCTTTTGAGTATGAAAGGGAGGTACATCATAGAAACAGTGGGGTAGAATGATTTTCACCACAGTATAGTGAAGTTTATATCATACTGAGGAGCATTCAAAAGAGAACGGGCTATACATGTGCAAAATGGACACATTTTACTAGGTTTCTCCTTCTCCACAATTTTACCTTCCCAAGCTTGAATTTATAGGCTTAAGTTTCATAGTGTAATTACCGGGTTTAATATCAGAGAGGAGGGCAGCTTTGGTTTTTAGAGTGTGTTTGGTGTTTATTCAAGGGAAGCAATCTCCAATGCAGTTTCATTTTCTCTGGGGAGGGAAGAGGGGGATGAATACTGATATTTATGGAGTTTAAGGGTCTGGCAGCACTGGGAACTGCAGTACTTTGTTTATCCAGAGTCCAGTTTCAACCCAGAGGGTGCCAATGCAAACTTCTCCAGACCACCACGCCAAAAATGTCTGCCCTGTCTTGGAGGAGCTGCCTTCCCAAGCAAGGAGAGCTACTCAGAGCCAGCTCAGTTTGAAGCTGAACCAAGAAGAAAGCCCAAGCACTAAACCATGCTGTCTCAAGCACAGCAGTTTAAAATATGCTTTTATCAGATTTTCTCATATTTTGCCTCATATTTTTTATCACAGCAGGAGCTTGCCATCACCAGCCAAGCTGATTGACTGTGTCCTATACCAGCATCCGCCTTTGATATTCATGTCTTCAGGAAAGCTGCATCCCTTTCACTTATACTCTTGCTGGGGTCTGTTTATGCACCCACTATTACTACAGTTACAGCATCTGTCCTCCAACTGTGAAGGAAGCTTTAGCCCATCAGGATCACCTGCGTATCTACTAACCATGGGTGCCGTCAGAAATGCAATGTCATCAGCACTTTCTCTCCACTCTTAAGACATTACATCTCCACAGCCCTTGCAGCCCTTCTAACAGCTGGAAATTCCTGATTTTCAATACAAGTTGCTTCTTCCTGTTCATATTGCTTAGTATCAGGGCCAACTTTTTAAAGCAGTCTTAAAGAACCTATAACCAGTGTGTTAAATATGTTTGTTGAGCTTTTCCGTAAAGCTAAGTTAATATAACATGATTGTTTTCTTATGCACCCTGTGGGGAGTAAGGAAGGTAGGGGGTAGGAAAAGTGGGGGTGTGTAATTGACATAGTTGGTATATGGCCAAATTTACCCACCTTTCAGGACCCCCCCACCCAACAGTGAGCCGATGACCTTCAGGTTAGCTGAGCTTTCTAAAATAAGCAGTCCATCTATGGACTGAAGTCAAGAGCTCAAACGTCCAGTACACGTCTTTGAGAAAAGTTGCCATGCTTGGAAAAGTTAACTTTTCAGATGCTGATAGACGTTAACTCTTAACCATTAGCATGGACAAACTTCAAAGTTGAGCTGTGCGCTTGCTGCTTTCTTTCCTGGAATTCTTGTCATTACAAAACTATGTAAGATCAACACAAAGCTATTTGTGATGTTGATCAAATGCAATAAAAAGAATGATAGAGCCGTATTTAAGTTTCTGTAACCTGTATTGTCTGTGGAACTTTATACAGTGCCTAGTTTGCAGGAGATTCTCAAGTACTGGAGATTGTTTATGGGTATTTCTTTGTGATCTCCCTGTTTAGTTCTGTGAGAGCTGGCAAATATTGTCAGTAGCTTTAGCAGTCAATTAAAATTCAAACCTTTAAAACTGCAAAGTGGGAAGATAGTATCAAAATATTTTTTAAATGAGAAATCAAGTAAAATATACTAAGTTAAAATCCCAGACTCTGGATATAGACTACTTGTGTTTTGGTTCTGGCCGTTTATTAACTAGCTATACAGTGGTGGGCATGTGTCTTAACCTTTCTGTGACTCAGTTTTCTCATCTGTACAATTGGAGATGATAATAGTCGTTACTCATTGCATTAGAATGAGAATCAATTGAGTTGATGTCTATAAAGGGTTTAGTGTTTTGCACACAATAAGTGCAATTTGGCTGTTTATTAAATAAAATACTCTCAGGATGTGGTCCTTGATTAGAGGGTATTACTTCCTGGTCAGATTCAAAAGCACCATAGAGGGAAAGAATACATACGTTCACATAGTTAATAGATTTAGTTATTAATCCATTAACAATGAATCAGTTTAACTACAATGTATTTCAGTATCATGGTAAATACTCAGATTGAAATAAAGTATTGGAAACTGAGCATTTATAGACTTGGCATTGACATTATTTTTAAAAAATTGGATAAGGTTTGCAGCAAACTGACAAAGGTTTTGAATTCCAACTCTGACGTTTACAAACTATGTGATTAAGACTTCTACTGTCTACTTTAATTACCTGTTGAATGGGTTTTTATATCACCTCATGCAACAGGCTTATGGTGAGGACTAAATAAATCAGTATCTAGAAAGTGTTTAGCACAGTGTCCAACACAATAATATTTTAAAACATTTTTGGCCATGAAATTTGAATATCTTGTGTGGTTATTAAGAAATAGCATCTGAAGAACACAAAAATCCCAGAAATTTTAAAGATTCAGAAAGCAAAGACCAGATTTAAAGATTAACTAAAGCTTAAAATTTTGTTTTCTTTTGTGGCATAGTTTTGGACTTGTAGCTATCAAGCTATAGTACCCATGAAAAGGAAAAGCTTTTTCCTTTTATGCTAAAATTTTAAAACAGAGAAGCAGTGAATATTATGAGACATAACAATTGCTCATGGTTAGCAAAGCTCGATGTATTTTACACATATTGCTAAAAATGTATATAAAATTTGAAATTACTGAACAGGAATCCATACCATTCTAAAAAGATGTTAAATAATTACAAGTTTCTAAGGAATTTAATCTAGAGTTTATATTTTTATTTCAGTATTTTTAGAGTCACACAAGTTCTATTTCCTGTCAAAATTGACTTGTCTCCATCCTTCTTCAAACTCCTCGCATGGACAGAATTCAACATATCATCTTAGAATTAGAAGATGCCCTATAAATCATCTGGTCAAATGTCCTTGTGAGGAAGCTGAGGCTGAGAGAGGTGAAGGAACCGGCCCAAGGCCACAGAAATGTTCAGAGGCAAAGGTGAGCTTAGAATCTAGGATCCTGGTGCTCTTTCTGTTTAATTCGGTGGAATGAAAGAACTTTGTTAAAGTTGCCAGGGAAGTGACAACAGCCATCACTTTTAGGTTTTGTTTGCAAGGTTTGCATGTGTAAGGTTGTTTATTTCCTTTCAGATACCACATCTACAACTTGGGTACCTGTCACCAGGTGAATAACGGTGCCTAGACTGCAGCCCTCTGTGTAGGATTCCCAAACAGACTGAGCATCTGATTTTAATACCTGCACACACATTGTGTGTGTGCCTGTGTGTGTGTGTGTGCAATTTATTCACACATATACACACACATATGACACTTCTTGCTATTTTCACCTTTGGTTATTTTAACGCTTACTAAATTTATAAATATGTATATAATGCGCAACTTAAAGAAATATAATACTTAGGTGCAAATAAATACGATCGTTAATAATCCCAGCTGAATCCAACTTTAGTCTTCTGTTCAAATAGAAAACAACATTGCAATAAGTTTGAACTGAATCTTGGAGCCTGCTGGGGTAAATACACAGCTGTTGAGTCTAGCATTTGGGAGCCTTTAGTTAAAGGTATTTAATCTTTCTGTGAGATTCTGTCGATCTCAGTTTATAACTCATCACAAATATGGTATGACCTTTCCTTGCCAGAACTATCCAACAGCTTTCTTATTATCTACGTTTTCAGCTCTACTATCTTATTTTGAGAAAGAGAAACAATGGTTTGATTAATATATACATATATATTTTATATATTTGTATGTATATGTATGTGTGTGTTATATAACATATAAATATATATGTATATGTGTATATATGAGTGTGCGTATATATATGTATATATGTAAAAAGAGGTTTAGTCCTTACAACAACCCTATGATGTGGGTTCTGTTATTATATACATTTTGTAGTTGAGAAGATTGAGGCACAGAAAGGACAAGGAATTGTTCACTAAGTAACAGACTGAGATTTGAATCCAGATGTTAGGCCCCAAAGCCCACATTGTTCACCACCACACCCACAATGTTTCTAATAGCTGGCTGACTCTCTAGGAGGGTCAGTCCTGTCTCCTTCGATCTCTAATGTGGTCGGAAAATCCAATTGTTTACCAGTTTTTATGGCTCCCTAAATCATCCTTAAACCTATTTGAAATTCAGAGAGCAAGCTTATTCTCTATTTAATAAATTATGCATTATTTTAATATTATATATTATTCATATTATACATTTTATAATACATGTAGGTAAAATATCATGGAGTTTCAAAATATGTATACAAACTATGTATGTACATATGTGTTTTTGTCAAGGATATTTTATATTACCACTAAACTTTAGATATATTTATTCAGGTTTTATAAATAGTGTTTTTTGAGAGTTGAGGGTAATCATGCAACATTAAAAAAAGTTGAATGATACTTTCTGAAAACTGAAATAAGCAAAGAGAAAATAGTATATACTTAAATTAAACATATAAAAAGTTTGATGTAAACTATGCATAAGAAAACTATGCATACTTATTGTAATATTAGGTCAGTGCAAAAGTAATTGTAGTTTTCTTTTGCTTTTAATGGCAAAAACTGCAAATACTTTTGCACCAACCTAATAGTATGATAGTAAGGTATAAAAACCAAATAACACATTTAATTGCTATAATGATTATTTCTCTTACACAGCAAAATCATGCTTTACAATTTTTTCCCCATTTTGTTAGTTCCCTGAATCTATAAACATCATCATTATCAGTAGATTTTTCTATCAGGTTGGTACAAAAAATAATTGTGGGTTATGCCATTGAAAGTAATGGCAAAAACCGCAATTACTTTTGCACCAATTTAATATGATAATATACATAATTAGACCCTGTTTGCCTACTTGCATTGACATGCACATTAGAAGACAATGTCCCAAAGTTGACAAAGTAGTATCTAGGGTGTCTTTACATGTAGCGTTTGCTGCATCAGAGAGACATTGCTCAGTGCAGAGCTCCTCCACTATGCTTCTAGGACATCCAGTAGGCTGCCTAGAGTCAAACACGGCACAGCTTCCTGCCCAGACTGTAAAAGTCATCTATCAAGGGCTCTGTGCTTCCAAAGCCTCAAGTCAGGGGGATTTTAGGTCATCAACATATAGAGATGGAAGCTCTAAATAATGCCAGCATCACCTCCCCGTTAGTTCCATCGCCACCCTGAAGACATGAAACTAAGCCATTGAATGTGGGATGATAAAAGCAGAATGGAGAGAACATCATGAGAATAAACAACCCGGAGCCTTGCACAAATTGGAGGTCAGTCTTCTGTGAGAGTGGTAGTAGAGAGAAAATAGATGCTGAAAACTCTGAAAGAGAGAAGAAAAAGAGGATTGAGAAAAGCAGGATTGGCATCAAGTCCATGAAGGGGGTCTGAACAGGGGACAATTGAGAATAGTTGTGGTTGTTAAGGTGTGTTCTGTCCAGGGAGCACGTACTCCAAGCCTCTGATCTCCCAAGGAAGAAGCTGAAGATTCCATTACACTTTTCTACTGTAGGACAGGTTTTCTTCTTGTCTCCCAGAAATCTTTAAACGAGATCCTATTGTTTCATGGGCAAGGGCACACAAATCTAAGCTAATTGTTAGGTGAGGTTATTGCTCTTCGATTCTCTCTGCAATCTAAAAGGACAGAAAGATGTTAAAAATTTATACTCTTTCTAGATAACTTATATTATTAACTCTTTACCTTCAGAGAGCTTAATGAGTGAAAATATAGGTAGCATATAAAATCCTAAAGTTCTCCCTGCTTTGACTCCAATGTACACACAAATTGCAATGCCTCTCTTATTTAATCACCAAGAAATAATTCATTTTAAATGAGAGAAAAAGCTTAAAATGCCACTGCCACCAGAAATGGCACCAGATAATTTATAATCTTACTAAACGATTGCTCCTTCTTCTGCCAAAATTTCAATAAAGACAAGTGCAAAAGGGGTTGGATAACTGAGCCACTGTAATAGGCATAAGGAGGCTCCTGAAAAGGTATACTGGATTTTTTTTTTTTTTTTTTTTTTTTTGTGACAAAGTCTTGCTCTGTCTCGCAGGCTGGAGTACAGTGGTGCGATCTTGGCTCACTGCAATCTCTGCCTCCTGGGTTCAAGCGATTCTCCTGCCTCAGCCTCCAGAGTAGCTGGGACTACAGGCATGCACCACTATGCCCAGCTAATTTTTTTTATTTTAGTAGAGACGGTGTTTCACCATGTTGGCCAGGATGGTCTCTGTCTCCTGACCTTGTGATCTACCTGCCTCGGCCTCCCAAAGTGCTGGACTAACAGGCTTTAGCCACCATGCCCGGCCAGTATGCTGGATATCTTTAAGAAAAACTTATCTCTTCTGCACTTTCATCTCAGACTGCTTCTTCAAGGAGCCTGGCAAATACAAGCCACGATCATAGCCAATATCAGAGAGCACTAGCCAAGGACTCTAGGACTCTCTTACCTTCCATGGGCCTCCATTTTCTCATTAGTAAAATTATGAAATTTTTGTAGAAGACTTTTAAGATCCCTTCAAGTTTTAATATGATACTTGCTTATGGTTTATAGTGATTTTATTTATTTATTTTTTTAACCAGTGAGATCTTACTATGTTGTCCAGGCCGGTCTTGAACTCCTGGGCTCAAGTGATCCTCCTGTCTCAGCCTCCATAGTAGTTGGGACTACAGGTGTGCACCACTGTGCCTGGAAACCTGTGGTTTTCAAACATTTATTTTTAAGCCAGCAGAATTATTTTGTTCAACAAAGTCTGACATGATAAACTAATAAATAAAAGTACTATTCAAATTAAAGATGAAATTGGGAAGCTCAAACTCTGTGCTCAGCCTCCTCCTCATCTCAGGTAACTCTGAGGAATCCTGAAATGGTCTGAAGGAAAGGACCTTACTTAACATTTACGGCGCCCAGGGCAAGAGGACAAATGGAGACCATATGTCTAAATATTTAAGATAAATTGTTATAAATAAAACTAAGCAATCATTAAATAAAACATATTCTATTCCCTACTTTGTCCAATATATCTTCATAATGATGGAGAAGACTATGTTTAAATCTAGAATTCTTGTACTCCTCAGTTTGTGATGGAAAATTTTGGAATGAGAAAGACCAGCTCCTGGCTCTCTGCCCCTGGAACTCAGCTCACAGTCTCCCCAACTTTTCTTACCATTCCAAGCTCCATGGTCCACGATGGGACTTCATATGTAATCTCTGGACACCCTACCCATAATTAGAAACGCTGTCCACGATCTTGTCCACAATCTCTGCAAACTGGCCTTGCAGTACACCCTTGAGAGGTAAAATTTAAGAGAAATGACTGTTCAGGTTCAGGCCATTTTTTTTTTTTTTTCAGAGAAATTCCAGTTCCCAAGTACCCAGATCATGGTCTAGAAAGCAGGCATAGGCTCCTGGTGGGCACATCTCCTCAGCCCTACAAATTACATGCTATAAACCTATGGCAGGGCTTATAGCCACCAAGACGAAGTGCTCTAAGGTACGGAACTCTGGCTCAAAGCCTCTCTTGTCCAAGTCTGAGAGCAGTACTGACTAGATAGAGTTTGAAAACCACCTATGTGAGTCCCTGAGGGTCTCTTGTGAATGCACTTTGATGGGGTACAGTAGATACTTAAGTCAGGTCTTTATAATCAACCCATTGTCTATGCCTCAAGGCTGCAATGTTTCAACTCCTGTCAACTTTTCAGCCTGCCAGCCTGCCCTATAGATGCTATACTTGCCAGTCCCCACTATAGCATGAAGCAATTCCTTAAAATAAATCATATATATCTTCCATTGGTTCCTTTTCTCTGCAGAATCCTGAAAATACACCTCAGACATCTAGTCTGTATCACATTGTTGATGTAGATATCTGAGGGACTTCTTGATGATTGACTCTTATAAAACTGGTTTTAACAACAGATAAACAACAACAACAAATCATACTTGTAGGATTTAGTGAATTCACATAGGCCTCTCCAATCATGCAAGGTATTCACTCTCACGGTGGGAAAGGCCTGGCCTTTGGAATGTGTTAGACCTGAGTTCAAACCCTCTGTTTGGCACTTACTTTGTTGTATCACCTGGGGCTAGTTTCTAACTCCTCTGACAGTTCATTATCTAATCAACATCATCAGAGTAATAACAACAACCTCTGAGCTAGTGAAAAGATAATATGGCAAGTACATAACATAAGTTTGACGCAAGAATAACAACTTCAAAAGAAAAACAACCGCCCCTTATGGCTATTACCTTCAACACTGGAACCAAAATTGTTATGCTGGAAATTTGTTAACATACAAATATGAAAACATCCATTCAGCACGATGTAGTGACTAAGAGAATAAGTTTTGGACATAGGCCACGACCATTGGCGTGTTTGCTCTATCACCTGCTTCGGCAGAGATCTTGGGCTAGTTACTTCTCTGTGCACCAAATTTCTTCATTTGTAAAATTTATCTCATAGAGGTTTAATGAGAAAAAAAAATGGTGATGCATGTGTAGCACTGAGAACAGCGTCTTGTGCCTTATAAGCACTCAATATATGTTATCTATTATTATTATCACCTTAATAAATATTACTAATTTATTTGATGAATGTTTATTAAAGTACCTACAATGTACCACAGAATATGCTAGGAACAGTTCCTGCTCCCACCAAAGCATGGCCTAACTTTCAGGAATGTAAAACTCATGGGGGATTTCCATGACTAGTAGATCCTACAACATTGATTAAGTTCATTTTTAGCTTAGGCTCTTACATTTGAAAAGCACCAAACAGTTCTCAGATAGAGAGCACAGTCATTAAACAGAAAGCATGTGGGGTGATTTGGCAAACTCAATCCAGCAATTGCAGATGTACATAATTTCTGGACAACAGCGTGGAAACTTGGAGGAAATAGTTCATTGTCTCAAACCATTATTATACTTATAACTAGAAGCAACATCACAGTCAGGATGCACACAAATCCGTAATGTTTCTAAGCCGTGGAATCTTAACTACATTTAATTGGGAAAATAATTTTACTGATGACTTTTCAGAGCTGCTGTACTGAAAGAAATAAAGTTTAAGTAAAATGATTGCTTTTCCTGACTCGTAAGAGACATTTAAGTGTTTGACATCTAATATGATAATGGCATAAATTTCTCTGTTACTTATCAATTGAAGGTTATTTTTTAAACTAAACATTATATTTTATGAAGGAAAGCAAGATCAGGAATGACAATTGTCATTTTTATGGAAGCCAGATCTCTCTAAGATAATTGCATGTGTACATTCAAGGACAGAGATTTATAGCTGAAGCACACTTTGTAGATTTCAGTGACAGATACAGGCCGTGAAATACATCTCCAATACAGGAGATCAAACAGATTTTTTTTCTTTTTTAGTTAAAGCTCATGATAGCACAGTAAGAAAATGAGCTGACAACTTACTGAGTTAATCTCTCCCCTTTCACCTCCTGTACAATAGATTTTTCACAGTTCCTACCACTTTTATTGTCTCTTATCACAGACATTCTCCCACGTCACACCTGGAATTTGTGGTCACTGAGTCAGGCTTTTCCCTGTTGGTGGGAGCTCTGGCATTGAAGGCTGCCGTGCTTGTAAGAGTAATAAGTACTGCTAACAGGAAGGACTAATCTCAGCCAAGCCCCAGGGTTCTCTAACCCCTGGAAAAACTGGTCTTACCCCGGAGATACACCCTTGTCTGTAAGTGTTAAACTTTACAACAACCTAGGGAAACATAACAACTGCAATTCACTGAACCTCAGAGTTCATCAGGTGCGGACTGTCGAATTACTGTAAGCACCATATATTAACAGGCTGAAGACCTGAATCAACACCCAAGCATATTTTTCTGAATAAGAAATTCATGGAATCTCAGTCATGCAAAGGACTTCTAATAGTGAAAGGGAAAAAGTGGATAAAGAAGTATAAAAGGGGTAAGGATGACACAGAGAGGAAGGAATAGACAGGTGTGAAGCCCATGGAAAAGGCACAGTGAGAAATGAAAATCCAAGCGGTACAAGTTAAATCTTACATATCAAAGAAAATTTTCAATTCCTCAAAATGTTTCCAAGTCCTAGCAAATGTTTCACTTGTGTTCATGGAGATGTTATATTGTAAAAATTGCCTATAGCAATGGAATTTATATGACCTTTTGGCATGGTGATAGAGCAGGGACTGCATGGCAAAAAGGAAATATATATTGTGGCCAGAAAGACCCACGTTCAAATTTTATATTTACTAATTCAAAGCTGGGTGGTCTTGGATAAATCACTTAGCTTAGTAGCCTTAATTTCCCTATCTATAAAAAGGAAGTAGTTTATTAAACAGTTCAGTCTATATGGTGTGCACTGTAAGTGGTGATTATTCTTAAAAAATATGACTTTCATTTAGAAAACTATTGGGCTATAAATATCAGGCAAAATATACTAGGTTAAGCAATCAATAGGCGAGTCATCATACATCCCAGTTTGCTCAGGACAGCTGCAGTTTATACCTGTTGTCTTGGCATAATTAACATGCCTTCTTTCACTCTGTGATAGATGATACCGTCACTTTGGTAATAGGCCAAATACTCATTGGTCAGCCAAGGCAGAAGTGAGCAGATGCAGGCATCGGGCAATCAAGAGAGAGTCCCAGTGAGGGAAGCTGAGTGGTCCTAGCAAACTGAGTGGATTTGATGCTAAGCTTTCACCTAGGTCAGTCATCTACTCATTAGAGAGTCAGAATCCATGGAGAAAATGTCCTTATGTATAAAAGCTTCTGGAAATAGTTTCATTTCATCAAATGTTTTTGGGTATTTACTAGGTGCCAGCATTACCCTAAAAATGCCTACCTTCAAACATTTCAAGTAGATTACCCAAGAAAAAACTATAACATTTATTTTACATTATAATTGTTAAATTTATTTTGTATTATAGTTGTTAAATTAAAGGCCTTAACAAAAGTCTAGAGAGTTTCAAAGAAACCTTTCTCTTTGCCTAGGAAGAGAGAGCAACAGTGGGTGGACTTAGAGTCAACTTTGAAATTTGGGTAGCTATTTTCCCAGAAGACAAGTATTTTCACTAGTTTTTCCAGAGTGAAATGCTTAAGGATGGATACATAAAGGATGCCTAACTTGTCTATACAATTCTCAGAAAACAGAGTAGCTTTGATGAATGGCAGACAAGGCTGAAAATATTACCCGAGTTAGGTGAAGAAGGGCTTGTATGAGCCGGAATAACCTTGAGCCAACTAAGGTTTATTATATGTAATGAAATTATTGAAAAGGGATGAGAACTTCGGCGTGCTGTCAAAACAAAACTCTTGGGTTTATTTTTAGTACAATTCCTGAAAATGAATATTTGAGAGGGGGAAAGGCTCCAGGGAATATAGCACACTGGCAGATACTTGTTCAAGTTACATTTCACAACCATTAAAAATAAACAGAATTACTTCTTCATTTTGTTGCTTTCCATGTCTCCTTTATTTTTTCAAAATGCTTTTTTTTTTTTTTTTTTTTTTTTTTTTTTTTTTTTTTTT
>NW_016803692.1:1229110-1352497 GCF_001698545.2 Rhinopithecus bieti | reverse complement strand
TTTTTTTTTTATATTTTTTTTTTTTTTTTTTTTTTTTTTTTTTTTTTTTTTTTAGTTTGGAGGCCTCTTTTTATCTAACTGTGAAACATAATGTTCCACTGCTATTAGTGGATAAGCAAAATTCTCTCTAGACTGCCATCAGGAAGCAAGTATGGAGCCAGTATGAACCATGGTATAGACTTGGAAGCAGATAGAATTAATACCTTCCTGAATGCTTTGTTGTGTTTTATTCAGCATTATCCATCTGTGGTACTAGACAAGTTGATTAACAGAGTCTCAGACATCTAGAGATAATAAATCTTGCATGAGCTATCTGTCTGGATAGAGAGAAATAGTCACCAAAAGTAGGGTGTGGCAAAAAAATCCTGTCCAGTCATCTAATCCTTTAATTAACGTGTTTATTCAACAAGATTCCACTCTGGGCCAGGAAATATTATGAGTGTCATAAGGGATTCAAAGTTTGTTGAGCTGTGCCCTGAAAGTCGAAAGAGACCTCATATAAACCCAGGAATACGTGGTAGACAGTAACATACAGCAGCAGCATTCTGGGACAAACTGGTGATGTTAAGAGCATATAAAATACCCTCCTCTTCTGATCCAAATGCTTAGAAGTGCCAAAGAAAATAGTTAATTTTTCTTTTCAAAAATATATAGCTGAACTTGCACGCTCTTAAGAAAGGGAAAAAACTTCAAGGTACCAGGTAAGTGTAAGAAATCTGTTGTAAGCCAGGCATGGTGACTCATGCCTATACTGCCAGCACTTTGGGAGGCTGAGATGGGAGGATCATTTGAGTTCAGGAGTTTGAAACCAACTTGGCCAACATGGCGAAACCCCTTATCTACTAAGAATATTAAAACATCAGCTGTTATAGTGGTACGTATCTTCAATCCCAGCTACTCGGGAGGCTGAGGCACAAGAATCAATTGAATCCAGGAGGCAGAGGTTGCGGTAAGCTGACATAGTGCCACTGCACTCCAGCCTGGGTGACAGAGCAAGACTCCGTCTCGAAAAAAAAAAAAAAAGAAAGAGAAAGAAAAAAAGAAAAAGAAACCTACTGTAGCAACTGTAAGTCAAGGGACTTATTTAGGAATATATTAGGGGTGCTGGGGTTTTAACATTCACATGTGACAATAGTTGAAACTGCAACCAGTATGTAGAAAGAGGCAAAATAGAGATCACAGTCTAAAGTTTGAGCCAAGAACAAGCTAACTTTCATAAAGGGGAATTTGAATATCTCAGTTCTCTGGTTAGGTTGAAGCATAAAGCTAGTGGCCCACTTGGGTCCACAAATATAAATAGTAATCTGTGAAATACAAATCTACATTTGAGGATGGCACTTGAATTTGAATCACGTGGTGTGGAAATACACAGATCAGAAACATTAGTTAAAAAACTGTAGGACCTGGTTACAAAACCACCCTATAGTAAGCCACCACAATGTAGGCCATACATAGGAGAAAACAATCATACAGTATGAGAAATTCTGCTGTCAGTGAGGTACAATGTGCAACAAAGGGGAAAATCTACACTGAGGGAATTAGAGATAAGAGACATAAATCAGAAAAGTGAGGTTATGAAACACAAGCAGCTATGCAGACATGAAAAAGAACCAAGAATAAATGGAGATAACCAAAAATAAATGTAGTTAGTTAAAAAAAGAAACTGAAGAGATAGGTTAAAAGATATAGCTAAAGAGAGAATTAATTAATTGGAAGATAGAATAGACAAAATCTTCCCTAAAAGAGCACAATATAGAGAAATAAAACAAATGAAAAGACAAAAAAATTGAAAATGGATTAAGAATCTCCAAAAGTATCTAATATTTTACATTTTATTTTAAAATAATTGCAGATGCACAGGAATTGTCTAAAGTAAATAACTTTGGGTTCAGCCATACATTTTTAGGTGCACAATATAGAGTGACCTTTATAGCTAGAGAGACAGTGACAAAAGCACACATATAGAATTACTTAAATGAAGAGAAAAAACTACCTAAAAGCTCATTGATAGCAAAATGTATAAATAAATGTGGAATATTCAGATGAAGAAAAACTACAATTGTTTAAAAAACATAATCCGCCTGGATGTATCTCATTTACATCATTATTCATTCCCTAAGTGTGGGTGAAAAAACAAGAAGCATAACATTATATCTGTTATAAATTTATAACCAAAAATGTTACTTATTATTTGTGGAAGCATATATGTTTTGTTTCGTTTCTGTACTAAAATATGAATGGGAAAGAAACACAGTAAATTCATGATGATGATTGCCTCTGGGAAAAGACAAATAAATATTATTTAACATCTAATTAAACAAATAAGCAATATATATATATTTGTATAATATATACATAAGTAAAGTTTTATTTCTTAAAAATATAAATAGCACACACGAAAAAATTTTACTGATATTAGATAGCATGCCTATGAGTATTTGTTTTGTTATTTTAAAATTTTTTCTTATGTCTTAAATTTCTCAAAAGCAGAATTGAGGGCCGTGCACAGTGGCTCATGCCTATAATCCCAACACTTTGGGAAGCCGAGGCAGGAGGATCACTTGAGCCCAGAAGTTTGAGACCAGCCTAGGCAACAGAGTGAGACCTCATCTCTACCAAATAATAAGAAGAATTGAGAAGAAACTTTTAAGTTAGAGGCGAGAAGATAGAAAAGACCTTTGAGTTAGGCCTTGGATGACGTAACACAGAGTGAAAAAGGCCTTCTAGGAAGAAGTCAGAGGGATATGATGAATCATTTCATCCAGTGATTTTCTAAGGTGGCCTATTGATGCTGAAGTGGGGAAGCTGACCTGGTATGGGCAGAGCTCATGAGAGCAAGGCTCTAAGCACCCACCCCCATTCCAACCCCAACAGTTCAGTTTGTGTATGTTTTTAAAGTTGCATTTGGACATAGAGTTCCATTCATAAATAATTTACCCTTCTGTAATCCAGTCGATTTATCTCATTGAATCTCAGAGGAAAATGACTCAAGGTTAACATTGAGAGCTGATGGCAGAGGCCCAATTAAACATTGAGAGCTGATGGTAGAGGCCCAGTTGTCATAATCTCCTCTCTGGGGCTTATCTTTGCTAGTTTCCCTCTGAGTTGAGGAAGTTAATCAGTGTTATGGACTGGACCTAGAGTTTATTACTAAAATGACAAAGAGATGCAAAATTCTCAACATTCAATATTTTGGAACCTATGAAGGACCACTAAGGAGTTGCTGGAATATTTACTGATTGTATTATTTTGTTGCATACACAAAACCACTGATTTTAAGATCTGTTTAAAAATAGTGGCACTCTATAATTTTGGCTAATTGATATCTTTAAGTTGATATAGCATGTTATTTGTTAATACAAATAATCCAAGCCAAAGCTTTATTTAAGGAATTCAAGTGAACATACTTTAGCCCCTATGAAGCCTGAAGAATAAAGACTATGAATACGTTATGTTTTGCTTTTTAAGCAATGTTTATCCATATTTTGTACACTGCTTTTCTATTTATAAAGTGTTTTCACATTCATTTCTCCTGTGATTCTCATAACATTGCTAGGGATAGATATTAATGTCATCTTTGTTTTATGCACAAGATAATCAGAACCCAGAGAGGCAAGTGCCACCCCTTGAGTACAATTCTTACATTGGTATTTGTATCATCCTCACAGTTAACAAAGAACTTGCCTATATTTTATCTCATGTGATCTGTGCAAACAGATCAGGCAGGTCTAACAGAGAATGCCCTCTGAAAGTAAACTAATTGCTGTGTGGTTCAAGCTCCTTTTTTTTTTTTTTTTTTTTTTTTTTTTTTTTTTAATTTTTGAGACAAAGTCTTGCTCTGTCGCCCAGGCTGGAGTGCAGTGGTGCAATCTTGGTTCACTGCAACCTCTGCCTCCTGGGTTCAATCAATTCTCCTGCCTCAGCCTCCTGAGCAAGGCTTTAGACACCCACCGCCATTTCAACCCCAACAGTTCAGTTTGTATCTGTTTTTTAAAGTTGCATTTGGACACAGGGTTCTATTCATAAAGAATTTGAAGTTCTACAATTTAGTCTAATTATCTCACTGAATCTCAGAAGAAAATGGCTCAAGGTTAAAATTGAGGTTACAGGCGCCTGCCACCATGCCCAGCTAATTTTTGTATTTTTAGTAGAGACGGGATTTCACCATGTTGGCCAGGCTGGTCTTGAACTCCTGACCTTGTGATCTGCCTGCCTCGGCCTCCCAAAGTGCTGGGATTACAGGCGTGAGCCACCATGCCTGACCTCAAGTTCCTTTTATAAGGAATTTTAGGTGAAATTTTGGTTTTGTAAATCTGCATGGTCTATGAAATACACCTAGTAAACTGAATCTCAGGACTGTGTTAATTTCAAGTCATTGTTCAATTTTTAAATTGTTTTTGAGTTTTAGAAGATATATATATACACACATATATATATGTATACACACACATATGAAATCTTGCAAAATTAAAGAACATCTGATACCACATGGAGAACTCTGAAATATATTTTGTTCAAAAGAAAGCAAATAAGATACAATATAACTTTCCTTTACAGAGCCTCTTTCATGATAATCACTGCCCCCAGAAGCTTTACAGATCAATACAATAGGAGGCAACAGCAGAAAGCATATGGCCCACTGTAAATTACTAAAAAAAAAGAGTTCTAAAGACATTATATGATGAATAAATTATTCAGTCATAAATCCAATAAAAAGGGGGAAATTAAGAAGTAGTGAATAGGAGAAAAAAAAGGGCTCAGAATTAGCTGTGAAATGAAATAAAGGATACACATGACAAATGTGTGACTCCAAGGGGCAGCAGAAGAGAAAAGGGAGTGTGAGGGCCTTGAACTCCTTCGGTAAAGTCTCCAGGAGCCAGAGTGAAATATTGGCAAGAACAGGGCCCCGCCAGGAAAATAAATATTGGGTCATTGCCTAGGTTCTAAAAGAAATAAGGTTAAACCTAATGAAAATCAGACATCAGATCTAAAGAAAAATGTATAATACTCTGTTCTTTCTTTTTTCCGTTTTGATTGGTTTTGATAGGAACATGCGTTTACGGGAGGGCTCTAATCTATGCATGCAGATGTTTGTTTTCTTTTAAAACCCTGAGATGTTGAGGAATAGAAATGGGAGAACACTGTGCTGGGAAATTTGCTTAAGCCGGGGCAAATTTTGTGGGATGTTAAATGTTGGCATGCAAATAAATGATATTCTTACAGTATCTGTATACTCTTTATATGTTTTGGAACCTAGAGATCGAGGATTTTGTCTCTGAGGCCCACAGATGAGGCAGGTGAGCCAAGAACATTTGTTAAGTCCTTTATTTCAACAATATTAGGAGGCTGGAGTACCAGTCCAAAGGAGAGTTTGTACAGGTAACTAGATCCAGGCTCCAGTGCTGGCAGAGCAGATTAAGTACCAACAGTAGATGATTGTTGTGCTCATAATACACAATTCCTAGTTACACATTAGGAATGAGTAATTTTGTAGTTTCAATTCATATATATTTGTCTATGAATTTTAGTAAACTTATGAACACTGTTATACTCGTAATGTATGATGTAGAAGAAACATGAAAACTGAAGTCAACATGCAATATGTACATATGTACGTAAACCCACATATGCATACATACATACATACAATGAGGATCACAGGGAGGCAAAAGACCTTCAATAGAGAAACACTGTCTTGCTAGAAGAGGCAAAGGAGAATGAGACCAGGAATGAGAATATAGCCCTCTGCATCGTTACGACTGATAGCTTCCAAAGTTATTTTTCTATTTACTCATTCATTCAATCACTACACATTTATTGAACATAAGCCAAGTATCAGGCACTGTGCATACAAAGTTGACATACAAAAATGAACTAGGCACTGACACCATCTTTGGGCCACTTGGAATCTAGAGAAGTTATTTTCAAGCAAAAAGCCCTGAAAAGAGGAAAGGAAGCTTTTGTGTTAACGGTGTTATTGAAAGTGAAAAGGAGGTCAGCTCTAATTGAAAGTAGAAAAATAAAATGTGTTCAAAAGCATTCAAATGGAGGAAGAGACATCAACCACAATAGAAAATGAGTGTAAGGGTGCCAAGGACAGGCCTGCTACTGCTTTCAAATATGAAGAAGGTCAGATTTTCACAAAGTGAAATCAGCTTGCAGAAAAGGAAAGTATCTCACCTCCCTTGCTCTGTTGCCTGAAGGGAGAGGGCAACAGGGGACAAATGCTGTCCATTTGCCTTTTGTTCTAGCACTGAATGGAGTACCTCGTTTAGGGCAGATACTCAGTATGCTTTGGTTCAGCTGAAAATGTCCACCCAAATCCCACTCTTGCTGGGTCCGAACAGTAGGAAGCAATGGGTGGAGAGTGGAGGACTGGCAGCATTTTCCTGCTGGCCACTAAAATTCTCCAGAGAGCCATCTTCTGTCACACACGCAGCATGCATCTATGCTTTGTCTTGTTGAGGTAAGAGAATGGTTTGATTTTTATAATCTAATATCTTTTTTGATGGGTTTCTTTGTTCTCTTCAGACCTTTTTTTTAAGAGCAGCTCTTATTGTTAAATAAGAACTTATTTACGCTACTGCTTATTAATGCCCCTTCATATCCTCCATATTTGGTGGCTTATTTCCTTTTTGAGCCAATATTGCTTTAGAAACCATTGTAATTTAGGTTAGAAGAAAAGCTATAGGGAAGGCCAGAAATAGAATGTATGGAAGAACATATTGGCAAAAATAGTTGTCAAATTGAAGAGAAATAAGGAAAAGAAAGAGAATAAGGAAATATGAATAGTATTAAACTCATATTTAATTCACTTAAGGCAATGTATGCTAACATCTATGCAAGAAAGAACATCAACTACAAATCAAATGCTTTTGAACATTTTCTCAGATAGTAGAAAATTATTTTGCCTTAAACTGTAACTGTATTTTTTTCTCCAGAAATCTGAGTGAACAAGTTGACATTGAACATTAAAAAACAAACTAACAAAACAGGCTTTAGAGACACCTCAATACTTCTCCTGTTTGCTTTTAAGAAGTTTTCCAGAAGTGGTGTTTTGGTACTCACTGTTTTGGATGGTAACAAAAAGAAAAGACAAGAAAATAAAATGTGCACTTGCCTTAACTTTCCCAGATTTAGGAAAACGGCTCTTCTTTTTTCTCCTTCATCAAATGCTTTTCTCACCTGCAGACATCTCTCTCTGGCTCTCTGCTCATTCTGCCAGCATATCTCCTAGGGCCATCTTCCTTCATTCATTCCAACAAGATCTTCATTGGTGCCAAACTCCACTGACACAGGTGGAAACATTTTGGAAACAGGGTTTCTTTTGGGGTCTAAGTGCAGATCACCACAATATGAAACAAAACACTTCACTACAAAACTGATTTACCGCAAACAAACTATGAATTGCAAAGTCTCATGATCTTCTGTCACATCACCACTTAGTCATTCCATGCTTGGCCTGATACCATTAACCCATTGCTGTGAACTACGGCAAACCTTATGCCCAAACTGTAATGAATGTTCTAGAAGTAATTATCCTTTTGCCTGTTACACTCATATTGAATATCAGATTGTAAAAATGTCTGAGAGTCACCCACACTGTTCTGGAGGGCACAAACTAGAATGGGTCAGGGGGAAGTGCAGTGAGAAAGGAGAAAAACAGAACCTTCCAACATGATTTTCTCTGCAAAATAGACAATATTTCCAATGTCTAGATGCCTATTTAATTATTCCACTTAAGTTCATTCTTAGAGTGGTCTTGTCAATAAAGTCAACCCAGGCTCTTGGTGTGTAGCAGCGTTTTTGAGGGTCTTTTTTGAGAGCTTCATTAAAAGCAGACAGTTTCTCTAACCTTTTAGCAGAACCTGTTATCTGATGACGTGAATTAAAGTCTCTCAAATGACTAATAATCATATCAGGGCTGCCATGTCAGCTTGTAGATTTGAATAAGAGGGTCTGAAAACATTTGCATGCCTCAATGTGCCAGTGCTAAGAAGCTAATGTGATAGTGCTGTCATAAAGCACTGGAAAGACATGACTTAATGTAATCTGTCATGTCATATGCTAATCTTCAACCATTACTTGAGTGCTGTAAGTAAGTAGAAAGCATTTGGGAGAAATCCTTTCCAATTTCTCTGAGTACCACTTCTGCTGCTGGTCAGCTCAAATGGGTTTTGTGCATTTAATGCAGAGCTCAAGTCAAGTTGGTTTAGGTCACACTTAATTAACCAGCACACGAATGGGCCGGGCCATGAGAGCTCTATGGAAAATGGTTATTTCAGAGGCGGCCTAACAAGTAAATATTTCATATGCTGAAGGAAATGGGAAGAGGACACTTTCTTATTCCTTGATAAAGGATATGTTCTTTTCAGAGAAAAAACTATGAATCTTAACAAGACATCACTTTGGTCTCTGCTTGCCTCTTCTATATTTCAGCTGAGTTTATAGAAAGCGGATAATAAATAGTTAAAGGCATCACTCTCACTCTGATTCCAAGGACTGTATTCAGCAGATGTGGACTTATCACTCAAATAATAGAAGCTGCTTTGACTCTAGGTCCGTAGAAACAGAGGACAAGTAATCAAAGGGAGATATCCACTTGGCATGCTCTTTAACAAGATGACAGTGTCTCTTAATATACAGTCATTAAGACAGGAGACTGGTGTCAGGGCTAAGTACAGTTTGTGAAATAGACAGTAACTGAGACTAGAGAGACTGACAAATTTTTGTCCAATTTTTTAGGAAAGTGTGCAAGGGATTGTGATTCAAAATATGAAGTTTATTTTATCAGCCACACTGAGTCAAGTCAAAAAGATGCTTAAGAACTTGAAGAACTGCCTTCTGGAATAGCATTTTTGAGGATGCTGAGCAGATGGCATGAGATTGGCCCCAACGATACTGCCTGAATTTCCCAGCATTCCTACAAGGCCCGCTATTGGTAACCCAAGGGAACTTTTATGCATGTGGGAACTGGCTTTTTATAGGTCTAATTAGAAAGCACAGGCAATTCCCACCTACAGCATTAAAAAATGCTTCTGTGAAAGCACTTTTTTCTTGAAAAATGTGTGTCAAATTTACAGAAAAAAATTATTATGAATCAAAATTGATAAAGATGTGGTCATATTTTCCTAACAGTTAAGAATTGTGCTAAATTAGGGGCTATTTCACAGAAAAAGAATAAAAACACAGTGGTGTGTATGCACTACTTACAACTCTTCCATAATATCAAAACCATCGATCATGAGTTGATGGTTGCCTAGCATAGCCTCCTCCTCCTTTATGTCTGCTTATAAAATTGACATTTCAAAGAAGTTAAGGGTGAGGTTGATTCCTGGTGCTAGTGAAATGTGGCTCCTTATCTGGTTCTTTGCTTCTGACACAACCTAATCAGCAGAGGACCCTTCATCTGAATTTTTCAGCTCTCATTTAGCCTCAAAAACTGGTCACATGACTTTGTTTGGCTGGGTAGAAGCTGGTCTCATTGGCACCAGTTTCCAAGGCCAATCATCTTTTGGACTATCTTTTTTGTAGAGCACTTTCAACTCAGTCCAAGCATCTTGCATTTGTACATTGCTTGCTCTGGAAAAGTTCGTTATGATTATTAAAAGAACAAAGCAACACATTCCTAGGGTTTGAGGTCAATGGTTTCACCTTCCAAATGAGGGCAGTAAAATGTCTTCCAAGTCCTCTAGGGACTTATCAGCTTGAGTTTAACATCACAAAAATCTGTATGACTAGGTCTCAGAAAATGATTCTTCCTAACAACATTTAGCCAAAGCAAGTTTATTTTATTTTATTTTTTTAAAATATCTATCTGCTCCTAGAGGACTATCCAAATAATCCGTCTGAGTTTCTTTCACCTAATTGCTGTAACTTCCTGATGGCCTCTCAAACTTTTGACTCCACCAACTTACATTATTCTCTACCCTTGCTCTTTTTATATTCACCTCTCCAATGCTCACACTTTCTGGGGCTCATGATCACCCTTCCCATACCATTCTTTAACCTTCCTTCTTAAAAAGAAAAAGACTTTTACTATCTTTTCTTCCCTATGATTTCTTAATTCATAACTTTGCCAAAGCAATCTCACTCCTAGAAGCCTCAAACTATGTCCCTTTTCATCATTGAATTAATATTTTCTCAATTTTTCTGGGAAATATTACCAGGTTAATCCAGCCAACTATTAATATTATCCCCAACCCTGGCCTGAGCATTTTCAAACATTCATTCGTTCAACACCTACTGTGTCACGTGTTGTGCTAGACGGTGATGAAATGGAGAAACGCTTCTTACTCTCATGTTCATTTTGTGTTAAATCTTATGAAAGCTTTATAAATCACGTTGGCTGTATATTCTTCCAATTGACTTATGTTATATTCCTTAAGGGTCCTGTTCAGGGAAGACTTCTTAAGCAGGCCTACTATTTTATATATGAACATATGTACTCTTTTGTTCCTTCTGTGTTTACTACCTTCCAAAGCAGCCTGAGCAGTTTTCTTGGGGAGGTGCTCATTTCAGTTCTGCAAGGACTTGCTGCCCTTTAAGGACCTATTGTGCAAATAGCACTGCGTAAAGCAGTACAGAAGACAAAAATGAATTATGACGCATGTCCCTGATATCAAGCAGTTTGTAGTCTTCAGTAGAAGTTAATACTTTATACATGAAACAATGGAATGACTCAAAGACAACATAAAGTGCCAAACTGAATATTATTTATTTGGATCAGGAGGCATGGCAGAGCAGGAACATACATGTGAGAACTCTAGGTGGTAGGACAAATGAGGATTGGCTAGAATTTTTCAGAAAAGTCTCACAGAATATTGGTGAAAGATTACATAAAGTAGCCCATAGGTATTTACAAATTTGTCATGAATTGAGTTCCATTATAGGAGATTAGGGAACCTTGAATGCACAGTATGGATCCTTGTGGGGTAGAAAGGGAACAACAGAAATCAGTAGGAAGATGAGATCCTTAATGTGAAGGGAGCAGAAGCAGCCAGAAAGCAAGGCAAAAAGCATGGGACCTCAGAACTCTGAGATAATATCACACTAAAGTACTATATTTACTACTCTGTCACTAAGATCAAACCTCTTGCTATCAAAAATAAACCAAACTGTGATGCAAATGGCAGAAGATACTAGGGTACCTAATGCTGGCTCACCAACTAGGATTTTTAAATTAGGTCAGTACCATTCCCCTATTTTAAGTATTGTTAAAATATAAATTTCTAAGAATTATTAACTATCTATTGTCTTCCTTATTAAGATCCCTGTTTTATAGGTAGGCATAATATAAACTCAACCAGTATCTGCTCTTCCTTCTTAGTTGAGAAATTTGAGCTTTCCTGAATGCTCACTAGTAAAGGCAGTTCTTTCACTTCTGAATCAAGTTTTTGCTTTTTAGAGGTCATAGTGCCTCTTCAGCCCCTCTTCAGCTTCCTGCTGGGTTTCTGTCCAAGAACTTAATTGTTAATGGCTCCCAGCTGTGTCACAAACTTCACTTCTTTAACCCTTTCCTTTCTGGCTGCCAATTTGTATCCTGTGCTTAAGAAGTCAAGTCCTCACTGTGCACTCTTGGTAGAGGTAAGGAGTTGATGGCTAGGTAGAAAGATTCAGGAGAACACACATGAATTTTACTATATCTGAAGCTTTGTCATGTATACACTGCTACTCCAGGCTCTTAGGTTGAGCGGAATATGTCAACTTTCACACTGAACCTTGGACAGCAGCATCAAAAAATCTCTTTTCTTGTTCCCATGTATTCTTGATTCATGTGCATATATATATTTTATATATATGCTGCCTCCTTAAGGCTGTAATTTATATTATCTATACTTGATCCTTGCTGGCAATTCTTCAGCTCCACCTCCACTTCTCCATCTTGCCTTGATGAGCTATAATCTTTCATGCATTTCAGCTCAAACCCCCAATGATTCCTGATATCAAACCTTATCCATGTCAGCACACTAGCATCTTAGCACCTGTGAAAATCGTCCCAATTGTCTTTTAATTCCTGTACCTACTCACTGATGGTTTATGTCACAAAGGAATACCTCAGGTAGCCGAGGTAGAATTGGTTTCCTTCTTCATTCTGTGCTTTTTGTCATGAGAAGTTTCTTTCTTTTCTCTGAGAAGTGCCAGGTATTAAGAGTCTGTTACCTCTCTTTCTTGTTCTTCAAATTCCCCTAGAAACTTGTTTGTTCTCTTCTGATTTCCTACTACTTCCAGTCTTCCAAGGTCTGCTGGGCCCCAGCTCTTTTTACTACTTCTGTTCCAAGTTCTCACTGCACCAGTCGACAAATTCCAGTGGCCCTGGCTGTCCTCACACACATGGTGCCACTTTCACGCGTTACTCATACCATGAACCTGGCCCCCAAGCCCTCAGCTTGCCAAGGCTCTTTTCCCTTCCCAATCTGTTGCTGGAATCTACACTCAGTGGTAAGCATCCTTAAGATTTTCTCCCTTAGAAACGACCTCAGTTAGCAGCTTAGGAGTCAGCTACTTGGATACTAACAAACTCCATATCTCTTCCTTATGACTCCGTACACTCAACATCGCCTCCAGCTTCTTTGGTGACTCCAAAGGAGTATTTAGAAGATTCTTTAAATACTGAAGGAAGGATGGTACTAACATTTATTGCTTGCTATTATTCCAGGCCTTGTAGAAGCTTCATGACATTTAATTAACAATTTGTATATTAACTTAACAAATATTTATCACCTACAACAACCAGCATCTATTATTCCATTTCAAGCACTGAACTGTAACACTTTATCATTTATTTGCTTGTTTTACCTTCATGTGCCCTAAAGGGTAGACACTCTTAATATCTCCACTTTACAGAGAGGAAGGGAGGCCTGGAGAAGGGGAGTAACTTTTCCAAGGTTATCCAAGTGGAGGAATTTAAGCGAAGGGAGCCTAACTCCAAAAACCATGCTTTGAGGTAACAACCATGAATAGTCATTGTTCCTGTTCTCCTGGATTTTAAGCTTTAGCTGAAGGAACGCACATTAAACAAATAGTTATAGAATTATTTAATTACATCTGTGGTTAGAAGTCTAAAGACCAAGAGTAGGTTTCCATTACAGTGCAGAATATGAGAACCTGACCTGGTCTAGGAGTTTAGGAACATCTTTCTTCCTCAGGTGATAACATTTACAGTGAAACCTAAAGGATGAGGGTGGTAGGATTGGAATTGTAATGAGATCTTTTCCACAGAAGAAATAGCAGTGTGCATAGGCTGCAAAAGGTAAGGTGTGTGAAGCCACAAAGAATTCAGTGAAGACCAGTATTGGCTAAATGTTTGCAACAGAAGGAGAAAAAGTGGTATGAATTGAGACTGGAGAGATGGGTAGGGATTTTACCGTATGGGAGCATTTTGGTGAAGACAAAGATTTTGGTCTATCTCAAATGCAATGAGAAACCATGAAAGATATGTAGGAGGAAAGGGACATAGATTTACTTTTTAAAATTGGCACTGTGAGAATAAATTAAAGGCAGTTGGAAGCAGATACAGCATATCAATTAAAAGGACATTTTAATTGGCCAGTGACATTTTATTGTAATTCCTATCTTACAAAATGAAAAGAATATACAATTTGGTGAGGCTACACAACTAGCCTAAGTTGATATAGTTTGTGCCAAAGCCAGAATTTGAATCCAGTTCTGTCTGACACTGAAGGTAGTGTTACTTTCCTCTGCACCAATCTTCTACTTGTGAGAATGACTTATGTTTCTCTACTCACACAATTTAACATAAGGCTAGAGCTTAGGAGACCTTCTTAAGAATACACACCTGGAAATTAACACACCACAAATTTTAGCACATGTCTTTGAGGCCAGATCTAGTGTTTTGTCCACATTTTGCCGCCATTTGCCATTAGCCAACAACATATTTCAAAATGAACCCTCTTTATCCTGAAAACAGAAACAGTGAAGTCTTAAATGGCATTACCATCATAAATATAATGTACAAAAATACCTGCCCAGTATACCTCATAGGATTGTTACAAGGTTGAGATAACATGCATTAACACACTTCATAAAGTGCCAAGTACCATGCAAAAGTAAGGCTTTACTGATGTTTGTTATAAAGGAAACCAGAATGCTATGGCAACTTGTCCAGTAGGAATGGGACCTTGACCTTGGATGTTGATATCAGTTAGTAAACGATCTCACAGATTATGAAGTACCAGTGTTTTTCAAAGACTGTTGCACATCAGGAATGGGGCTAGGGAGAAGCAATTGATATCCCTGTTTCTACCATATCTTATTTATTACATGGTTATGCCTATTTGGAGTTCAATTGGATAACCTTCAATGTAAGTATTTGTTCTAGAGAAACCTGTGTGTCCCAGGGTGCTGCCTGATGTGCATTATCGGAAACTTCTATTTTAGGAGACAAAGGCATTTTTTTCAAACACACCTGAAGCTCTGAAGCTGGGAATATATCTTTGCAATTTAAATTCTCAAGGAGAATGAAACATGGGTACACAGACTCAAATCAATAGTCATCTTTCTTCCATTAGAGAACTTTTAGAGTCTTTTATAGGATTCCATTTCTTGTTATTAGCCCACTCCTAAAGTTACTTTTGGTCTGACTTGGTATTTGTCAAACTGCAGATCATGACCTGTTGGTAGCCTATGAAATCAATTTAATGGTTATAGGCAGTATTTTAAAAAATGAAATAGAAGAAAGAGAAAGTATCCAAGTGTGTTGTATATTGTACAGGTATTGCTTTAAGAAGCTTTTGTCCCAGCCATAAACACATGTACTTGTCTACTGGGTCACAATAGAAGATATTTTTCTTAAAGTAGGTCACTATCAAAAAAAGTTTGAAGCACACTGGTCTATTGAATTCAGAAAAAAAGCTAGTGTCTTTATGCTTTTATAAGCTGGACTTATTCAAGTCTTAGCTTGATTTCAGGATGAGGAGGTGCTACCCAGATTTGATACAGGTTGTACTTGCTTCATTTTAAGTTTTCCCTAAAAGGTTTCTAAAAGCTACATTGCATGGAGAAGGGATGAATGTAGAACCAGCACTACCCAGCAGCTATTCACTAAAAGAACCCTGAGCTGATGGCTCCTCTAAGAGGGTTGAGGGATTTTCAGAGCAATAGCTAAGAATAGGACTTCTTCCATAGCACATATGGGGGATGTACCACGTGCTGGGCTCTTGCTTTATGTGTTTATCTATTTACTAAACACTTATATAGCACTCACAATGTGCCAAGCCCTGTTCTCAGTGCTTTACATGCATTCATTCATGTATCCAATGAGGCAGGTAATATTGGTAGTACCATTACAAAGAAGAAGAAGTTAAAACATAGAGTAGATGGAACAACAAAGAGAATGTTCCTCAACAATATGTTCTGCTGCTTTGGTGCTTCTCCATTGTTCCCATCACTAATAAGGATGTTCTACCATCAATTATAGTTCAACGTCCATCCCCAGGTCAAGGCTCTGAGACAGAGACAGAGACAGAGGAAGAAAGCATGTGTCCAAAACATATGCATTCATGGGTGGGAGTGGTAGGAAAAGCTACCTGTAAGAATCCTGACAACCCAATCCTAGAAGAAAGCCAATTTGTAGTAGAATGACAAAAAGCAGTGACTTCCTACACTTACCCTGGTACTCTGTACTTCTTTCATCTATTCCAGTTATAATAATAACAATAAAACAGTGGGTCATAATCTCTCATTTACATAGATGAGTATCAGGGTAAGATTGGAAAGAAATCCTCTGCCATGGGACAAACGTTTGAAATAAGTGGGCTTATGGAGAGTGGAAAAGAAAGTGAAAAGACGATTTGGAGAGAGAGGGCTCACACGGTTTACTAGATTTCTTTCTTTTTCTTTTGAGAAAGAGTTTCACTCTGTCACCCAGGCTGTGTGGTGGCGCTATCTCGGCTCACAGCAACCTCTGCCTCCTGGGTTCGAGCGATTGTCCTGCCTCAGCCTCCTGAGTAGCTGGTACTACAGGCGTGTGCCACCACATCCGGCTAATTTTTGTATGTTTAGTAGAGATGGAGCTTCACCATGTTGGCCAGGCTGGTCTTGAACTCCTGACCTCAAGTGATCCACCCCCTCGGTCTCCCAAGATGCTAGGATTACAGGCATGAGCCACTGTGCCTGGCCTGCTTACTAGATTTTTATGAGGCCATGTCACAAGGAAGGAGGAAAAACAAAGCTTTATGATTTGGGCACAAAGGGCACCCAAGGTTTGTGATGACATTTAAGCATGTTCCACAATCAGAAAACAAAGAAGACAAAAGATAAAAGCACCATAGGGCTAAGAGGAGGAAGAAATTTGGGGAAAAGAGCAACAATTAAGTTGACTGGTGTTTGTAAGAGGGATATTATCTATTTATTTTTTGCATGTGAAAGTTTTACATAGTGTCTTTCAGAAAAGGCACCAATGTACCTAGGCATCATTTGCAAATACATTTCAAGAGAAGAAGAAAAATCTCAGCTGCAAAAGGTTTGAAATTTTTCCTTGAGTTGGAGTAAATGATATTGATATTTTGATCGTGTGGGGAAACAAAATATAACAGAATACCCAGAGCCCCCAAATTCCAGTAAATAAGTTAGTAAAAGTTGGTCATTGTTTCCACATGTTCTTTCCTGCCTATCATGGAATTTTAAAATATGACAGGTTAGACCTCAATCCTGTGTATGAGAAGGGCTATGAGGAGCTGAGTCTCTGTGATAACTTATCACTCCTGCATAGTATGATCAACTGACTGTATTTCAAGAAAACTTTCTAAGTAACCCTGGCTGGCAGTGATTTATTCTTTTTCTGACTCCCTTTATATTTGATTTTCTCACTTATGTTTTTTTCCCTCACTATTTAAGTTTCTTTGTTTTCATTTTTTATCATCCTTATTAGGGGGAAAGCTCCTTGAAGCCAAGGGCTATATTATTTGCTTTGCAATATCTGCAGTGGAGAATTAGGTCCTACACATATTAAACCTTCAATAAATGTTTTTTGATTGGCTAAAATGCAAAACTTTACAAAGTTTCAGACAGGAAGACTTTGTGTACCCCTGGAGCCACCACTTCCATTGCTTTCTGGGATTTTATATTGCTTTTAAAATTTTCTCAGAATTTATTTGAATTTTATCTCACTCTTTGGGGATATTGGTAGGAAACTACCTCCGTACAACTCCAATCAAGAGCTACCATGGATAATTTAAACACATACGGAAAAGGGTGGTCCCAAACACATAATTCACTCTAATATGGAACCATCCTTTATGCTCGAAATACAGGTGGAGGTGATAGACCTCTCAAAGACAGTCTGCCTGTTTCTTTGCAAGTGCCACGCACAACTTTCCTGGCATTCAGGCCAACCTCTCACGGGTGTGATTACCAGAGGCTACCAGGTCCACAGGTTGCCATACTCCTAGACACGATAGGAAACAAAGGTTGTCTACTCAGCTCCTATGCTTAGGTAATGAGTAAAGACATAGAACCAATAGTCCTAAGAGGTGTGACATTTCCACACAAGTCACCCATCTGTATTTAAGATAGTGCTGGCTGAAGGCGAACATCAGTATAGATTGTGCAAACTACTTTGTTACTTACAGGTAACAAGGTAAATTAGGAAATAGTGCAGAGAAATGTCATCCATTTCCCATTTAGTACTTCTTCATACATAATGTTCTAGTATGAAATGTCAGCTTTAGCTTCTACAGGTTTTCTGTGTGTGGATAATTTATGGAGTTATCCACTTTATAAAGAAGGAGTGGATTCTGGAGCCCCACCCTGGTTTTGTGGCTAAAATCACCAGAATAATGACATTAATAGAGTGATGGGGAGGAAAGGAAGAGGGTGAAGGGAGAGAAGAGCTCAAAACTGCGTGTACAATTACCTCTTCTACACATGCAGTCTTCATGTGGCTTGTAAGGATCTTTAAGAATATCCTACATCCATTCCTTCTCAGGCAGTGTGGATCAGCTTCTAGTTCTGCCAGTTTTCTTCCTTTGGATTTTGTTGCGAACAACCTGAGACCTAGTGTGCCAGATGCCAGACCTGTGCTTTCCTCACCAAGTGCTGGGGTTAACAAAGTTCTCTGTGACTTCATGAACTTTAAAGCTATCCTTCTGCCCCTTCCAGCCCTGAGTTTTTTACTGTGTGGCTCAATTGCCCATTAATCTTTTGCATAGTTCTTGATACAAGGTTAGTTCACTTGTTCCTTTATTCATTCAACAATTGTTTTTGTTGAGCATCTATTTTGTAAGCATCACTGTACTAGGTGCTGGTGACTCAAAAGTAAACAAAATACATTTTCTACTCTCAAGATGCCCCCAGGAAGACAAAGATGTAAGTAAATAATTTAAGCATTATCTTAGTAGGTTGATATGGGAATGCATAGAAGAGGCATTTAACCTTTAGTCTGGGGAGGAGGTAGTCAGGGAAGGATTCCAGGAGAAGTGATGCTTGGGCAGTGGAAGATGATTAAGAGTGAGCTCGGGGATTGGTAAGAAGAAGCAAAAGGAAGAGGAGGCAGGAAGGAATACCCAAAAGCTTCTGCAAAAGCTTAGAATGGAAGAAAAACACAGGCAATCTGGGGAATTGCAAGTAGTTGAATATGGCGGAAGCATCATGTGTAAGATAGGAGAACTAGACATAAACTAGCAATGAAGAGCATTTGAAGTTGTATCAAGGAGCTTGGACTTTATCCTGAGGGCCATAGGGAACCACTAAAGGGTTTTAAGTGGGGGACTGATGAATCTGATTTGCATTTTATAAGAATCTCTCCAATTGTAGTGTGGGGAGCAGATTGGAACCAGACAAGAGACTGGCTAGATGGCCATCACAGTAATCCAGAGGAGAATGTCGAGGGCCTGGCCCAAGGGGGTATTGAGGGATAGCAAAAAATGGTGAGATGCACCAGGATCTCTGGTGCTGATTGGATTTGCAATGCAAGGCAGAGCAGCCAAGGATGACCCCTGGGTTCTGATGAGGGCCTCCTGCCAGCTCCCTTGTATGCTGAGACACTGAGACATGCAACTATCAGGTAAAATTCTATCTTTCCTTTTCCTCTCATTACTGTATTAATTTTAAATTTTTTGTTTAAATGGAAACAAAGCAGTTCTTCAGACTGGTTAAACCCTTGGCTGTGGTATTCTTTCTAACTTTGGAAAGTAATAATCACACAAAAAGATGAGAAAGACCAGGAGGAAAGTTTGAAAAGAATACTATTAATTTTTCTGGGGTGGGGGGAAACATATGCCATATGCAGAAAGTTTCCAATTAGGTTAATGTACCTTAAACTGTATTAGTAATTAAGTGCTTTGGGTATTAAAATACCTAATCTAGCTTCAGGCTGTTTTTAATAAATCCTTTGACATTTTCCTGAGGGGAGAGATAGAGCAGAAGAGGCCTCGCCTGGGATTATGGAGCTTTTGGCTCTATTCCCTAGCTTTTAGCAGCTTACTACATGACCTTGGTAGACTTGCTTCAGGTCCTTAGCCTTTAGTTGCCCTATCTGTGAAATGGCAAAATAAAAGATGGCAACATGACTGATGATAAAATAAGTCCTCCTATACAGGGCTTAAAACTCAGTAAAGGAGTTGGTTTTTAATGTTTTCTGTTTTTTTAGAATTCTACTTAGAGACATTAGCCTACAAGTTAACAGAATACCTGCTGTTTCTGGCACACACACACACACACACACATATTCACATGACTATATACATAGGCTTATTTATTTATTTATTGTAACATAGGCAATCCAGGACATTCATACAAGATGCATGGAGCTCTGGCAACTTCACCAAGTTATCAAGAACCCAAGATCCTTCTCTAGTTCCACTCTAATATCCTTAGCTTTTGCTTATTGCCAGATAGTAGTTGTACCTTCAAGCATCATATACACTGGGCAGGAAGAAAGTAAGAAAGGTTGGTGCCAACCTTGTGTCTCCCATTTGTCAGAAAAAAAGCCACTTTCCCAGAAGCAGTACCATGTCTGCATGAGACCCTTATGGACAGAACTACACCCCACTGGTAGAGCCAAAGAAGGCTGGGAATGGGAGTAGGAAAACATTGTGGAACTTGTTCTGTTTCCACGGTGAAAGGGGCAAGAAAGAAAGGGGCTGGGGAGGGTGCCAAGTGAGAAAATCAACAGCAGCTGTCACACCTGCTAAACAGAGCACCATCCAGAAGTAGGAGAGTGAATCATTTTTCTAGAAGCAAAGCATTGAAAGCTAGAATGGAGCTACAATTTTGGAAGGACAGCCTTCACTTGGGAGGTTGCTGGAATTTTGGTGGAAGCTTTGGGTAATTATTCTGATTCAAATTTGTGAAAATTTGGACCATGCCAAAAGATGAATTAGAAGGAAATTTGATTTCTTTATCTAGAAGGTGGACCTGACTTTGATTAAAAAGCCCATGTTTGGCCGGGCGCTGGCTCACACCTATAATCCCAGCACTTTGGGAGGCCAAGAGGGGCGGATCACGAGGTCGGGAGATCAAGACCAGCCTGGCTAATATGGTGAAACCTCATCTCTACTAAACATACAAAAAATTAGCCAGGCGTGGTGGCACGCACCTGTAGTCCCAGCTACTCAGGAGGCTGAGGCAGGATAATTGCTTGAACCCGGGAGGCAGAGGTTGCAGTGAGCCGAGATAGCAACACTGTACTCCAGCCTGAGCCACAGAATGAGATTCTGTCTCAAAAAAAAGAAAAAAGAAAGAAAAGAAAAAAGCCCATGCTTGAAGGGGCAGGAGAGAGAGATATTATCTACAAAAATGGAAGAAGAGGCAATTCTTAAGGAAGCTTAGTTTATCTGTGTCCCTTCAGACTTAGTTATTGTGGGGTGTAAAGCAAAGATGCTAAGCCAGGAAAGAAAAATCAAATGACATATTTGTATGGTACCTTTGAAATAATTACTGACACAGCACTTTGGGAAACAGGAATACAAGGTCAATACAATAGAATGTGCTCCCAGTTCCCATACTGGGTGGTCCCTCAAAGGTACCTTGCTCTTCTACAGCTTCCCTGGTCTACAACTTCCCTCTGCTTAAGATGAAACAGTAGGGGTGTGCCTGTGTGTTTTCTCCATCAAATTTGAATAAGGTCTCAATTTTCCCTTTCAGATTATCATTTAACAAGGTTTATTGTTCATGCCTATGTGCCTCAGGCAGCCTATTAGGACACTAGGGAAAACTGCCCATTTATTATTTTTGTTTAAGCCTGAAAACAAAACACGTAGAATTGTAGTTTCTATTCTTGGAGGAGGAATGAATGGCTCACAGATCTGACCACCTACCCGCCTCATCCCTTAGACTCTGATCCCCGTCACTGGGGAGTTTACACTGGGCTGCACTGGGAAGGCTCTCAAACTCCAGGCTACTTTTCCTTTGAGCCTGGACCATTATGTAAGCCTCTGTAGTCACTAGGACTCAAAGAAAAAAATCTGTTTTAAAAAGTCAGCTTCCTTAGTAAGATTGTCACTTCCCCTTTTCTCAGATGAATTGTTTTCCCAGAGAGGGAAGTGTGTGTGTTTTCAAATGTTCCAATCTGACTCAGGATGCCAGCTAGATTCAGCAGAGAAGGGGTGGAGCATGTAACTCTCACACAGGAGAGTAAGGCAGGGGCGCTCTGGCAGAGCTCAGTGAGGAGAAGCAGACTCCTTAGCTGGCGTAAGTGAACTGGCAACTCAATTTCAAGGACACAGGAGAATCGCCAGGGAGGCTCCAACTACAGAGCGAAGCCTTGTCTGTGTATTTTTGCATGCATCTATGCCACTACTAATCTGTCTGCTTGCAGTGCAATAGCCTAGTTCCTCTACTAGATTGAGTGCATCCAGGAGAAGAGAAGCAAACTCACACACTATTAGGACATATTTGTGAACAATAGAGTAAGTAAAATTAAGGTTAATAAGCTCTGAATATATTTCCACATCACACTGCTAGCACATGCTCCAGTGACTCAAACCTGTATATCTCATACTCTGAAAATCCATCAGAGAGACATCAGGATGCCCCCTCACAAAGTTCACATATCGACTGTCCAGGAGCTTCATCAACTCATGGCAACACTTGAGAAGCCCATAGCATCACGGTTGTCAAAATCTGTTTAAGGGGAAAAGTTCTGGTTTTATCCTTCTTCAGTTCCTCCCAGAGATGAATCTCCAGAAGCAAGGGTAGAGCAGAAAATTTAAAGAGATTCTAATCGTGGATAAAAAAATAGCATTGAATACTCATCACCCTGCCCCTCATGACTTCTCAGATCAGAGTTGAGGAGGGACGATGAACTGGATGCATGATTCAGAGTAGTTGGGAGAGAGTGAGGGTTTCTTTTTCTTCTTCTTCTTTTTTTTTTTTTTTTTGAGACGGAGTTTTGTTCTTGTTGCCCAGGCTGGAGTGCAATGGCACAATCCGAGCTCATTGTAACCTCCGTCTCCCAGGTTCAACCAATTCTCCTGCCTCAGCTTCCCGAGTAGCTGGGATTACAGGTGTCCGCCACCACACCCAGCTAACTTTCTGTATTTTTAGTAGAGACGAGGTTTCACCAGGTTGGCCAGGCTGGTCTCAAACAGCTGACCTCAGGTGATCCACCCGCCTCAGCCTCCCAAAGTGCTTGGATTACAGGCGTGAGCCTCTGCTCCTGGCCAGATTTCTTATGAAATGAGTCGGTATATTTAACTTTCAGTCCTATTTAAACGTGTTCATGTGGTTATAGTAACATACCTTGATCTCCTCAGAAAACATCATGGTCTGTGGGTCTGAGCTGCAGCAATTTTGAAAATTGTCTCAGGCTTGGGAAACAGCCTTTCTGGATTTATGGTTAGGGGTAAATTGGCATCCTGCCCTGTCGTGAATTTTAAAAGAATGTTCTCTTTCTAGGATTTTTCCAATTTTCCTCAAATATGATAATGTTGTTTGGGGGATTCCTGACTTATAACCAAACCGTATGTCCTCTAATACAGTTACAACCTAAGTTAAATGAATATTTGTTGGCCTGATATATACCCATTTAAATTTGGGAAAACTGAGGACTGATATAAAAATTACCATTCAAGTCATTGGCCAGAGTTAAAAAAGGGAGCTCACGGTTGTATTTTACACATTTTATCACAGTTGGTCCTTCTTGAATGAGAAACACCTTTCAGGAAGATACAATTTACTATTTATGTCTTCTTGCTGAATTATACCTTGATCACACTGACTACTGAGTGGCCGTGGCTCCTCTCAGTTGTCTCTGCATTTTTGGGCCCCATGAGAGCTTGCTGATTTCTGATTTCACTGCTATCTGCATGCCTAGATGGGCTATTCACCCAGTCTCTGGGGTTTGAGGCAGTAGGCATTAGCTTTGAGGTGAAGAGTTGTGAGGATAAACTTCCTTTAGGGAAGGACATGAAAATCATATTTAGGGGCAGTTCACAGATTTTTTTTGTTTTGTTTTGTTTTGGTAGTCATAGCTCCCTCTGCTGCCCAGTTAGGGGCAAGAGAGGCCAAAGGAACTGAAATGAGACAAAGTATAACCGACTTTTATGGAGTCAAGTCAGCTCTAGGAGCCAGCAACTGAAGACAACTCACCTTAGCTCTAGAGCCTAGGACCCTAAACATGCCCAGGAGAAGGGATGGCAAATGTGAGAAAAGGCAACGAATAATTTAGGAAGGCAGTGTTAGGTTTTTGAGGGTGGGGGAGTACAAAAAAGGGTGATTGACATTTTTAAATGGCACTACCAAACTGTTGGTTAAAATCAAATATACAAACAGAAGAAAATTTTGAATTCACACACGAATGTAACTAACCAGCAGATTCTCCACTCCTCCATCATCCTTCTTATCCTAGAATATCTAAGGTCTATCAGCTCTTACTGGGGGCAAGTTACAGAATCTCTGCCTCAGTTTCCTGTTCTGTAAATGGGATTTATTATAATGATTCAGTGACAAAAAGGTATATATTTCTCACAAAGCCATGTATTTGTATGGAAGAAGCCAACACACGTTGGCTGTTTTTTTTTTCTTCTCCTTGTGTTATTTTTATTTAAGCTGTTGGTCCTCAAATGTGGTTGTACACTGGAATCACATGGAGAATCTTTTAAAAATACTCATTCCTGAGTTCCATTCCTAAAGATTCTGATTTAATTGATATTTGGGGTGTGGTCTGGGTATGGAGAGTTTTCAAATCTCCCAAGGAATTATAGTATGTAGCACAGTTTAAGGGCCATTGCTCTAGGGCTCCCCCCTCATCCTTCTTCAGAGACTAGTGTTTCACAACGGGTTGAGGTGTGCCAGGCGGAGTGAAGGGACCTTCTGCAGTGTCAGATTTGTGGAGGGACACAAGGAAACACTAACGTTTTACTGAAATGTGGCTTGGGCCCAGCAACATCTGAATCACTGGTGAGTAATTTAATTTTAGACTCTCAGATCCCACTCCAGACCTGCTGGATCATAGTCTTCATTTCAACAAGGTCCCTAAGGGATCTGCACACAGATTCAGGGTTGGGAAGTCCTGCTGTAGCTCACACGTTCTCTCTCTCTCTTTCTCTCTCTCTCTCTCCTTTCTTGCTTTGGCTTCTTTATTCACTATGAAGAATGGTGTTGAGTATTGGGGTCTTTATTTCAATAATCTCTTCAGATTCAAATCTCCTTAGAATTAATCTTTTTTTTTTAGCTGCCAAACATAGTTTGAGTTTCTAATACCTGTCTCAACTTACAAGCACCCACTTCAAGTCTGCTGATAGATGTACACTGGGCCTCTTATGTAGCTTCTAAAAATATTCTTTCTAGGGCCGGTGCAAATGCCTTGATGGGGCCAGCTTTGGCCTATTGTTGAGACAGGGTCGACATTTGACAGAGGATCTTTGGTACATCACAGCGGTGAGAACAAATTTAGAGAATGATTATCATTTACTAAAGGTTCAGAAAGGGAATAAAATCTTCCATCAGAACCTACTTATTAAGGTTACCTTAACAGTAAACCATAAAATGAATGGAATGTTGGCCCTGTGGACCGGTTCCTAAAAGAGACAACGCAAATATTTTAAACTAAAATGTAAGGAGATGGGACGGGGCTTTGGAAGAGTGGGAGTGGGGTAGAGTGATTTAGTAAAGAGAATAAATCTCAACAGGAATTTTGTTTCTATGACATTAGCATAATTCTGTGACATTAGTACTTCGTCCTCACTCTCTCTCTCACCCATCTCATTTCAAAAGAAAAATATTTAAACATGAGTTTTAAAAGATTCATTCTGAGATGGAAATAATACAAGAATAACTATTGCTGTCTTCACTTTTTTCTCTCTTATTTTCTTTCTGGAGACATGATGTCCCATTTATGATGCTTTTATGTCTATAAACGATTTGGGGAAAGCACTGAAACCAAATCTGTAAACGTGCAAGGCTCCTGCATTGGTGGGGAGGGGATAGGGTGAGGGGGAGACACAAATTGCAAAGAGCAGAATAATCAGATACAGAGGGACTTTGATCTTCTGGAGACCTAAGCTAATAGATGTTAAGTGCAGTTCAGTGGAAGTAATAACCCATGAAGAAAACAAAATCTGCAAAATGATAAAATGCTGCAGTCTACTGATCAAGGAAGACATTGGAAAATTACTATGAAAGCATCCTTAGCCCAGCAGATCCAAGGTGAAAAAAGGGCTGCGTCTGCCAACCAGCAGCCAGACATTCCAGGCAGACTTAACCGTCTCCCATTTTGTGGCTAGATTAACACTCTGTGTAACCTGAATGCTTTCTCACTGAAAAGGCATGAACTGGCACCACTGTAGCCCTGGGCTTCGTCTCTCCCAGTGACGCCATAGTGAATCACCGCGAGGCTGGCCACGGACTCGGTGGGGGCATTCCAGGGGCCGTTATTACTGTTTATCAATTAGGAAGAGTTAAGAATTTCTGAATATATGCCAAATGAAGTGCTGGTCATTTTTTTGACATCAGTAGGACATATTTGAGATAAATTTGACATCTGTTAATAAATTAGTATTTCACCAAGCAAACTATGTAGAAAAAAAATTGGAAATTTACGGACATTGAAATGCACTTTAAAAATCCAGAAACTTTATAAAGGAGAACTCCTTAATACTAGTTTATTTAAGTTATATTTTGAGTATTTATTTATTGAGCAATGACTATATTACATATGTCGTATAAGATAGGGCAGAATTAATTTAACTGTATAGAACAAACTAAATTTGCATTATCCAAAGAAAATCTACAACTTGAAGTAATTAGATACTTTTGTTGGAAACAGATTCTTTATTGTGAAAATAATTAAACAAACAAACACCATCAGAGAATGTGAGCTAACAGTCAGGAAACTGGGAGAAATGGAGAATGCATTTTAAAAGTCCCACCTTCCCACATTTCATGTAATGGCTAATTAAACATATGGAATACATTATCTGAACCACAAATTAATGTGTCTGGATAGGGTAGGAGCAAACAAATGAAAATAAAGGAAAGCTATGCAATTGGAATCCAGGCATGATGTGGACCAGCTCTGCTGGGCACCAGCATTTGGTTCATGTTTGAAAAAATTACATTAGAACACTTAAAAGCAACATCTTGCTTAGAGGATTCTCCTTTTCAACAGAAAAATTGAAATTGGCAAAGCTCAGATAACAATATATGCTAGTATTATTGATGGCCAAAAATAAGAGGGAAGGAAATTACACCACTGATTTATTCCAATGCATTTAAATTTTCTGGACAGTTTCCACATGCTAAAAAGGACATTGGTGAGCATCTACAGGTATCTTATTAAATTGTGCTGCCTCTCAATATAGTTATTTACAGAAAGACTGGCCTTTAAAAATGTTTGACCTATGGGGAAAATTGAGACTGGACCTACATGATGCCAATGGGACTTAATAGAAAATTAAAACTCAGGGCCTCAATTGTTGGAAACGGTATTTTATATCATACATGTATGTATTTTTGAAACAAGTTGCTTCCTTGTCTTAGAGTCCTGTGGGTGCACGCTTGGCTCCCACTGTAGACTAACCAGGTGGTGAAAATGAGAACTCCCAGCTCTGAGTTACCCGTCCATTACTCAGCCTGCTAGGCCATGCTGCCTCCCGCCAGCAACTCTCCCTATCTATTATATACATATATACAATTTAGACTAAGCATGCTGGGTGGATTAACTAATGATTGCAGACCACTTTGGAAACAGAAAATACCCTACGTGCACAGAATTAGTAATGATTAGATAATAGACTGTCCTAAATTTTACATTTAATTCAAACAAACCTTTTCTTGATGAAAGTTTTGCTATTAAACAAAAGACTTTTTTTTTTTATACTGGAGGTTTTCACGGTATTTTCATTTGAGTTGAATTTCTGTTCTTCAGACCCATATTTCTGCCAATTTCTATCTCTTGTGCTTTCTCTGGCACAACTGAAAGAACAAAGTTAATAACAGAGAAAGGATAAGCTTTAAAAGTGCTGCATTTATCGTCAGTTGTAATTCTGCTATTAAATGGTCTTGGCATTTGGGAAATTCTTCTCAATCTTGCTTTTTTTCTTAGAGGTAAAAAATGGAAAAACATGAAATTTATACTAAAAATAATTCTCTATCTTCTGCATTCTCAGTCTTTACCTCTTTGCATTCAATGTGTGACCTCCTACCTCTATAAGATAGTGTATAAGATGAGCACCAAGCCTTTGCTTCCCCTTAACTTTTCTAGAAGTAACACACATTCACGTCCTCACACACACACACATACACTCACAATTTGTGTAGAATTATTTTTCACTCTGATTTCTGCCTGTGGAACAGATTGAAGATTTTACCATCCAAAACCCACAAAGAGAAAACTCCTACTGTGGTCTTCAGAATTTCCATTCAACTGATTTGCCTGCCAAGTCCAGTGACCAGTACCGCCGCTCCTGATGGTGGGGAGCATATGGTACTGCTGTGAATAGTTTTGCTCTCACTGCTGTGAAATCCCACGCCTTCCTACAGAATGTGTTTGGAGGAGCAAATGGTAAGTGTCGCTATTCAGCATAGCTCTGTCTCTGCCTATGGAACCCAGTCTTTTAAACAACAAAATGAAGATAACTGCAAGTCTTCACAGGCCCTGGTTTAGCATTAGGCTTCAGGGTTAATGGTCACCTGTTAACTGTTTCTTCTTCCCAGGAGAGAGGATTATCTTTCACACATCCTGGATTTACCAAGATCCATAATGGTAAACCAACCATCCATCATTTTTGTTTGTTTGTTTCAATCCTCCTCTTCCTCTTTCTTCTCCTCCTTCTAAAAAAAAAATCATCTTAAAGTGGGACACAATTTCTAAGTTAAATTGGGGCTCTGAAAAGAGCACTAGACTTGGAGTTGGGAAGTCTGGAATATCAAACACTAACTAGCCTTGTAACCTTGGGCAAATTTATTCTGTGCCTCTTCTGTGAAACAGATGGTGCAGACCCTGAACGTCCCTTCCAGTTCCAAGATTATATGTGTTTGTGTAGTCCAACTCCACCCCACTCCCAACCTCATCTCCCAGAAAGTCTTTCTCTACCATTCAAAATAAATTGTTGTTTTTCATTTTATAATGCAGCTTTCAAGAACTTATGGGGTGGCTCGCTTCTGGGTTTGTTCATCTCCACTGTCAAGTGGTTCTTCTGTATGTTTAGCAAAACTCTCTCCTACTGCGGTATAAGGCTGTTTTAGTCCTCTTCTGGTTTTTGTGAAAATAGAGAACAATCCTTTGGAATTTGCTTATAGTAATGGTTTTTCTTGTTTGTGCTGTTACTTAAGGTGCTCTTTTATGTTGTGGCCCTTAGATGTGTCTTCTAATATTCGTATTGTCCCATCTCTCCAGTTCTGCCAGGTGCATACATGGGCTGGGGGAGAGACTGGGGTTGGGGCCCTCTGGGGGCCTAAGTTTGATGTAATGTGTGCCACATTGGCTGGTGTGCAGTCGAAGGGAGGAGGGAGCAGGCGTTCTGCTGCTGCTAAAGAGGGCTGTGGAAACTTAAGTCATAGACATGCTTCAGTGAGAGGATGAGGATTTGCCCAGATGGGAAGCTTCAAGTACAGAGGCACTTGTACATCTACTTATCTTGAGTCTCAATGATGCTGTTTATGAGTGAGCTATTCAAATGGAGGAAGAAACCCACCGAGAAGGAGAAATAACAGGTCGGAGTGATTATGTACAGAAGGAGAGGCTCTAGTAGGAGTCCAGTGGGAAAGAAAGAAGGGAATAAAATTAAGAATGATTAATGGCAGATCTCTGATGCTTTCACTGGATCCAAAGGAACACGGTAATACTGAGTAAGAAACACTTGATATACGAAAAGAGCATGAATGTGAAGGAAAATACATCATTCTACAGATATTGATGGACTCTGAGGATGGGAAAGAGTCCCTCAAGATTGAATTGGGGTAGAAGCTGACCCTCCCACTTGCCCAGTGATCCCCTAGCTGGTATAGCATCTTTTCCTGATCTTTCTGGGAAATTCCCTTCATCTGTGTTTTAGCGGGATCTGATAGAATAACTGTGTCCATCAGATGGGGGTGAATCCACAAAAACAGGCTTCAGCTTTTAGGAAGATTTAATTTAGGGACACACAGGCACCTCTCCTCCTAAAGGTGCCCTTAATAGTGCTATAAAGGATGTGCAGATATGCAGTGTATGTGCAGCTTCTATGTGTGTGTGCATGTGTTGTTCAGTGCCTAAGATTAAGAAAATAGATTTTGTGAAACCCCATCTCTACTAAAAATACAAAAGATTAGCTGAGGCAGGGGAATGGCTTGAACCCGGAAGGTGGAGGTTGCAGTGAGCTGAGATCACACCACTGCACTCCAGCCTAGGTGATAGAGTGAGACTCTGTCTCAAAAAAAAAAAAAAAAAAGAGAAAAGAAAAGGAAAAAAGAAAATAGATTTTTAGTTGCACAGGACCTAATGTTACTCTCCCACTGATCCACTCCCCACCACATCCCACCTCTTCTACCTCAAGTTTAGAATTGCTAGAATGCTTAAGGTTACCCATAATAGGTTCATAATAATCTATTGAGAGGTTCTTCATATGTGCCCACATCATGCTGAGCTCATTACATGCATTTTCATATCTAATCCTCCCAGCAATATACGAGATATTCACAAACATTTATACAGTGCTTATTAAATAGCAGATAATATTCTGTTTTGTATATATGTATATAAATTTAATTAAGTACTATTATTATAGTTTTTTATATATAAGGAAACTGAGGCACAAAGATATTAATAAGCCATCCATAGTTAAAGAGCTAGTGAATGACAGGGTAAGGATTCAAAACCCATGTCTGATTTATCTCATTGGATTGCAAGTGCCATGAAAGTAACAATTACATATGGTTTTGCAAACCATCATACCCTCAATGCCTGGAACACAGTAAACACTCAAACATATTGTTTGAATGATTAAACACGGAGCTGAAAGCATTATCCTCCATGCAGTACCAAGTCTTTGAACAGGCTTTCTCCAAAATCAAGAGAAAGGTAACTAGATAAGCAACAGAAGTAGGGGAGACAGTGTAATTCAATCGTCACTCATTCAACAACTATTTCTTGAGTGACTGCTACGTACCAGACCCTGGCCTGGGTGGTGCTTTTTCTTTTTTTTCCCCGAAAAGGAAACACTAAATGATTTGCCCCAACACCTTCCATACCCAGCCAGGTTTGCCTCCAAATTTCTTCCACATCCTCCTCTGTCTCCCAGGGCTAATACAATGGGCCCAGCAACATGGAGAGGGCAGTTTTCGTTCCATGCAGGCAGTTCTAAGCCATGTTTTACTTGTTTTCCATCAGTCCTATGGCTTTAGGACCCACTGGGGATCATGATTCAGTGCTGGGGAGAGCATGAAGGCTGCATGTAGCAGATCTCAGAGGGAGGGTCTGCAAATTGGAGGCATTTTATTGTTTTCTTCTTTTTTACTCTGAAAACTTTCCAAACGGAGAAATCTATTTAAATGGTTTACAAAATCCATCTTAAAGTCAGCTCTAATTCAGGTGGGGCCTGGCAGCTGTATGATTTCAGAGTTGTTACACAGCTGCCAAAGTGAGCTAGATGCCCACCTTGAGCAGCAGTGAGGCTCTGGCTGCCTGCACAACTTCTGCCGCCTCCAAGACCAACTTGGCCCCTATGAAATGTAGAATGTGATCAGGGTCAAAGTCCTATATTTTGGTAGAAATAGATTGATGCAGGACTTCAGAACTTTATTTTTGGTAAATTTTAGAAAACAAAGACACCTACCGTGACACATAGTAGGCACACACATGACCTTCTATTTCTCTTCATTTCTACAATCAGGATATGATTTCAGCAATAGAAGACTTGATCACCACAGTGCTTGGCACATAGTAAGTACTCAGTAAATGCATGACCAATGACAAAAATATGTATAAAATTATGAGTAAATGAGGAATTGGGAGATGCAGGTTCTAGTCACTAGATTTTTTTGTTAACTAATTAGTAAGATAAAAATATGAAAATCATGCCTCTGGGACTCTGTTGTCTCATCTACAAAATAAGGAGACTAGATGAGATTTAAAAAATTTCTTCTTGTTCTTAAATTTTACAGTTGAAATTCTGAATAGAGTCATCATTACATAGTAGAAAGAACAGAAGCCAAAGCCCAGAGTCCCTGGATAGGATGTAACTCTAGACTCAGCCACTGATCAGTCATGAAAGCTTCAACATATTACTCAACATTGCTGAGCCTCCATTTCTTCATCTGCACAATTGAGACATTGAAATATATTTTGTAGGATTGCAGAAAGATAATGAGGTAAAAATTCAATGCCTGGGATACAGAAGGCTTTAAATACATGATAATTAAAAAATAAAAACTCACTGAATTTAGACTCCATTCTTCTTTGTAGTAAAATGCCACAGCCATTTAGAGTAGATTACCCTAAGAGCCCCTCTTCTTCCCCACTCGCTGCATCTATGCTGTTTGTCCTGTAATTCTGCAGTGCCCCATCCAGCCTGACTCTGGGTGTGGCTAAATGACATACTTTGGTCAGAACAGTGTTAGCAAATGTGATGCAAGCAGAGGTTTGAAAAATGATTGGGTGATTGGACTCAAACTTTGATGACTCTTCCATCACTAAAATAAGGATATGTCTGACTAACTAACCCACAAGTCCCAAGAAGAGGATAAGAGACACATGGGATAGAGCCACCACTAGCCATGATCTGCCTAGGCCAGCCAAATCCCAGTTAAGTCAACCCTCAAAAGCAAAATAGATGAGCTGTTTGTTTTAAGCCTCTGAATTTTGGAGCAGATTGTTATGCAGCAGCTTTATGGCAACAGCTAACTGATACACCATTGATTCATTACAGAAGATAGGAGTTGTAGATAGTTTTATTTTAAAATTGTAGTTAATTAATGAAATTTGAACATATATTCACTTTCCCACATTTGTTGAACTTTCAGATACACTTTTGCATAAAATTTTGGTAGAAGAGAGACAAAATTTGCTAAATTATCTTTTTGGTTCAAATGACATTTTTCATGATTTCTGAAACATTTTAAATTGCTAAATTATGAGCATTTGAAAACTTGCCATTAGGTCTGAGTATTCTAGCTTTAATTTTAGATTTAGGAATTTTTAGCAGGGACGGACTTAACATTTGCAGTCCCAAATCTGATTACAGAGTATGTCTGTATTTTGCTTAATACCATTGTCCATTTGTGAAACCTAGTTATTCTAGGTATACAGCAGTAACAGTTGTATTCAGATTAATGAGGTTTTTAAAATACAGTGTCCAAAGATGGTTACTAATGGAGTGACAGAACCCTCTGTTCACAAGGCTGAGCGCATCTTTTAGAAAGAAAGGCTCTGGTAGAAACCAATCACCTCTGAACCAACACAATCACTTCTTAAATAGGTTAGTGTATTAATCTATGAATCAGAAGCCACATTCTTCTAGGCATTAGGACTGAAACTACTTGGTAACCTTATTCAGAACAGGGAACAGAACAAATATGCACAACACTGGGCACATGATTGATTGATTGATTATCAGAAGATGAACATTTTGGTTGAAGAACCATGAGATAAAACCTGCTCCTCATTACTTAAGATCCAGACCAAATGCTACTCCACTAGGAAGAATATGTCTCCTGGGACCTGTCAGGCCCGCTCCCATGAATGACTCTGCCATGAGGTTGTAAGCTTCTCAAAGACATGAGACATATTATACTCATCTTACATTTCCTGCCTGTCAAGATACCCTACACATAATATACATATATACCTAATGTGGGCTTAATATAATTAAACAAATGAGTGATAATATTGCCCAGTTCATCTGAGAGTCAGAGAGATTAGCTAAATTTGGAAATCACACATCTGGACAAAGCTGAGAATTAGATTGGAACTCCGCCCTAGGTGAATCTGGAGTGTATTTTCACTACTACACTTGAATCAGGATTCCTGTGGCAATAAACAAATTAACACATCCAAAGTACATAGCACAGTAGCAGATGCTGAATAAATGTTGAAATAAATGTTGAAAAGGGTAAGATGTGACTTACCCCTTTCACATCTTACTTTGGTGCCAGGAATCCCACCATTGGAGATCTCTCTCTCTTATCCTGAATGCCTTTTTTCTTAGAAGTCACTAATTTATTGTTGGTTGAGGGAGATGGAAAACAAGGTAAACATCCTAATAGAGTAATGGCTAATTTACGGTATTGACAATTGGATTGTTATATGGACATTGTTATATAGACAATATCCAGTTTAAACTAACATAGAAATGCATTAAATGATGAAATTTTATGTTTTCTTTGAAAGCAGCTTAGTTTTTTTCATACATTAATCATATTTGCAGTATTATTACAATGCTTTCAAAACTACAAAAAAATAGTGATTCAGAAAACACTAGATGGAAATGTTCATAGCATTTGTCTTTAGGTGATAAGAGCTGGGATGAGTTTTTACCGTCTTTCTATTTTCCTATTTCAAAAAATGAGTGAGTCTTACTTGGATACACTAAGAGGATTTCAAAATGGCTTTTATGTTGCGCTTTCTGTTCCCTACCTGTCTGTGGCAGATGGACCACTCTTACCATATACTCCCCTTTATCAATACTTCCATATTGCTTTCATGATATTTACAGCCTTATACCGTACATAGTTATTTCATATTGACCTCCCCTTCCACCTGACTGTGAGTTTATTAAGAGCAGGGGTTGTCATATTCCTCTGCATATCTCTAGCACCTGGGTAGCCCACAGGCCATAGTAGGCTCATAAATCTTTGTTAAATGAATGATATTTCTCATGACTTAATTAATAATTTGCCCCGATTTCCAAGAAAAGGGAAAATAGGAAAATGCTTATATTTGTATATGTGTATTACAGCAAAGTCAGAGCTTGCAAATATTGTACTATGTATCACATGTCTTAGTTCAATTTTGCACATTTACAAATTAGAAAATAAAACTAAAAATGAGGTTGAGCTTTTTTTACTCCCACATCGCCTTTTCTGAGTAATGATGAATAGTGCTCAATATGCATGTTCTTCTAATATGAAATCTGCAAATTCTCTGAATAAAGGCAAAATGTATGGAAATTATATTAAAGCTAATTTAAGTCTGTTTTCTTAAAATTAGGATGTATAATATTTAGTTTCATGAGCAGAACAAATAATACAATTAGTGTTTATTCTTTGACTACCCTTTTACTAAAAAACTCAGTTAAAAAATTCACGCCACACCAAAACATGCTGCTTCCTCATCACTGTTCCAAGTTTCGTATGTTAAACAAAGACAGGCCAACCTTAAACCTTTTGATAAATATGATGCTTGTGGTAACTGCAGCATTCACTTCGTATCCCATTTCTCCAAGTTCCTGTCAGCCAGATGTCACTTGCAATGCAAACACTAGAAAAATATGAAATAATAATTTCATACATCATCTATGTGTGCATGAGCCGGTCAAACATTCAATACAAATTCAAACTGCTACTACACACAGAGCAAATATCATCCAAATAATATTTAAAATGATTGAAAGGCTTTTGATTTGGAAGTGTATTCTCTTAAGCTAAGTGGTCCCCAAGACCATCTAGGAAATTCAATTGTTTCATTTTTAAAATGTTTTCTGCCCAAAATTATATCAAACCCTAATGTCTCAATAGAAACACATGGGATTGGATTGCTGACTGGGCGCCTGATGTCAAAGAAAAAATCTAATTTCACAATGGCATTTCCTCATACTGTCTCACCAAAATACAAAATTGATAAAATTTTAATGGATAATTTTCAGAAGCAGAATGTTAACCACTGGGAAAATATGAAGGGAAACTTAGCATTGTAGTATAGGAGAAGCAGAGTGAAGGAAGAAATGGGCTATAAATACAGATAAACAGTGCTACATAAAACATGTTCTTAAAAGCTTTTCTTATCGAAAACAGAATTTCGACTTTAAAAGGCCCTTACTGTAACAGCAAAATATATATATGCTTTTTTCTTTGTCTATTTCTATGTTTCTTTTCCCCGATCTTTTCTATTTTGTAAAATGATATGGGGAAAGGGAATCACACCGTAAGCTATACCGTTAGATATACATTTGCACAGTGTTGATTTCCACTTTTTATGTTAGCTACAAAAGTGGGCATGTATACCCCTGGCTTCAATTAAGAGATAAGAGAGAATGGTATTACATTCTGGCCTGCTTCTTTGCACTGAGGTTCTGCCTTTCCTCTTTCTCCTTGCTGTTTAGTGTGAATTTCCCTGCCTGTCTGGAGGGAAGAAGGAGTCCAGTTCCCTTGCGCCCACCCGCCCCCTTTATTTTAAGGAGAGAGCTCAGTGCTGTACAAGAGCAGGGTTTCCGAGCAGACATTCGTGTGCACAGTGTGACCTTCAGAATGTACCTTAATATCTTTGAACCTCAGTGTTCCCATCCGTGAGATAGAAATAGTAATTCCTACCTTATTGTATTCTTGTGATGTTTGGGAATAATGCTCATGAAACACAGCTGATACAATGCGTGACACAAATGAGCTACTCAAATATAACTTTATGATGAAACTATTTCATTTTTTGAGCTTCTCATACTTGCTGCCTTGGATTCTGCCTTCTTTTTAAGCTTTCCTGATCAATTTCATCACACAAGCTGGCAGCTATGGGCAGTGAGGGAAGGAAGAGGCAGTGTCCTCACTAGACAGCCAAGCCAAGGTCACCTTGGTCATCCATGAGGTAAGCCGTGTGATAGCCAAACCACTGCAGGACCCTAAAAGTCACTAAGTGACCTGGAGCCACAGACTCAAGGTGCCGGGGACACTCCAGAAAGGCAGATACTGATCTGCAAGAAGGGATCTTCTTCCTCAGAGACACTGAGGATGACCATCAATTTCCCTCACTCAACACCCCTTCCTGCATAAGATGCTCTACAGGGGACCTCACCATTAGTTCAAGGTTTTAAAGCAGAATCATCTGTAACACCAATGTTCCTGTTTAAAAATGTGAGATCGAGTAACATGTTGAGTGTTTCTTCCCTCGGTTTTCCTTTCCTTGCTCTCTCAACCATCTTACCCACTTCATTGTATTTTTCTGTGAGGGCAGGCCCTGGTTCCTAAATAATCTTGGTAGCACATTCTTTCTTCTCTCCAGCCCCAATACAGGATTTTGGACCAGGTAGATCATTAATAAATAGTACTTAAAATTGAAATTAGCCCTTTTTCTTGAGGTGGTTTATTTAGCTAACTAAAAACTAATCCTCTGTATTAGCTAGGATGAGGGGACTTTCTGGTGACTGTTATCCCAGCTCTGACATTAGTTAACATCTTGGGCAAATTTCTTAATGACTCTGAGTTTTCGTTTTCTCAATTATAAAATAGAAATAATAATTCCTATTTCTTAGGATTATTATAAGTAGGATAGAACAAAGACACCCAGTTCAATATGAATTGCAGATAAATAATAATATTTTTCATATAAATATGTCCCCATTATTGTATGGAACATACTTACACTAAAAAACTATTTATTGTTTATCTGAAGTTCACACGTAACTAGATACCCTATATTTTTATTTACTAAGTATGGCAATCCTAATTGTAAAGACTAAATGAAAAAATATACTGTAAAGCTACCAGCTTCATTCCCAGTAGGTAGTAGGATTCACTGAGTATTATTATTTCCTTCTTCCCTTGCTGGGTTGTTGTGAGATTAAATGCCTGTTACATAGTACTAATTTCATGAATTTTGGTTTGCCTTTCCTCTCAAGGTTCAGCCTCAGAAGAATCTGTGCTCTGTGCCTAACAGTGAAGAAAAAGCCTCAACCACTTGTGACATTTATCTCTAGGCTTTACTCCTCATCTCTCCTCCCCAGGGCCTGTTTGTAGCATGTAACAGAGAGCGTGGAGTAGTCTATTTAAAAGGACAAAGTAGACGGGATAGAGCTGTTAATACAGGTCCCCCTCAACTTAAGGCAACTTTGTCTTTGAAAATTTGAACTTACTCTGGAAGCAGATGGCCGAAGGAGTGATTATTCCCATGATTTTATAAAATGTTCCATTACAAAAATTCTTTAAATTGCGAGCTCTCTAAAGAGTTCCAAAACAAAGTTTTAAAAGGATTTGATTTACAAAAACATAGAGGAAGGATAACCTGTTCAGCAATAAATCTGCTACCTAAGGAGTATGATAAAGGCATTGCTAACAGCTCTATAAAACTTGCTTCCAGAGGCACCACTCAGCCCCCAGGTTGGCTTTTCCGGACACTGTCATTCATCTGGCTAGAAAGGCTTTCAGCTGTGACTATTGCCAAATGCCCTCCTGGGGTGGTGGCTAGGCATGAACTTGGCTGCCCACAAAAGATACAGGAAAGGGTTTTAAGGACATGTTTTCTATTTTTTTTTTTTTTCTCACAAGTTAAGTGTTGTTGCTGAGAAGCCTGAGATAGTGCATAGGATATGATTCAACGGAAAGTCTTTGTATGAGAAAATGGCTCTTTCAAAGTGGTCTATCTGAGGATCAGCACATTTGGAGTCTGTCTGACCCACATTTCCAAAGCTACAGCTGGCTCTGCTGGACTGGGACATGTGACAAGCATCCTGGGAGAAGCTGCTCCAACGTTGGGAAGGGAACACTTCCAAGTCTGGAGAATAGTCAGGGCTAAAACCTATGAATATCTCTAGATTACACACTGGGTCTTTCCAGGGGAATGGAGGCTTTGGCTGACAGCAGAAAGCAGGTACTGTCCACTTCCTTAGGCTCACATTCTCATGTAAACAGGCCAGGCGGCCACATACTCTGCACCAGCTGCAGCTTCTGGGTGGTCCTGCTAGGAAGTTCCAAGTGGATTGCAGTGCAGTCATGTAGGCTGGTGGTCACACAGCTAGAATAAGCATCTGTGGGAGACAGCAAAGGCATGTAGGCTCTCCACTCTCCAGTCTCTGGTGGAAAATCAAAGTAAAATCTGACTTCCCCGAGAAGTCTGTTCTCCAAAATTAAAAAACAAAATGGAACAAGACAAAATCATAGAGTCAAAGAGTGGGTGGATTTTTCTGGCAGGCAATTCCTGATGTAAAGATTATTCAGTTCTGCTTCCCCATTCCTCTTGGGAATATGGACTTAGAGCCTATGTAAATGCATGTTAATTTATCAGTATTATTGCATACTAAGCTATGAATGACATTATGACACTTTTCAGCATCTCTCCTTAGGAAGGCAAAACAAGGGTATTGCTGAGTTGGAATTCCTCCTCCACTACTTATTAGCTGTTTGACAAGTTGCTTAACCTGTCTGTGCCTGTTTTGTTATCTGTAAGTGAGAAATACTAGTAACTCCTTAAAAGGGTCATTGTGAGAATATAAATGAATTAATATATATAAAAGTTTAGAACACTGTCTGGCATAGAGTGAGCCCTAAGTAAGATTAACTTTAATTAATATAATTAAAATGACATTAATGTTATGGACTATATTCATATTGTGCTTTGTAGTTATAAAGCACTTCCACTTGTTTTTGGTGGATCTGTAGTTAAGATGAAGTGGAGTAAGACTGAAGAATCTCTATTTTTCTTAATGAGGTAAGAGAGAAATAGGAGTAATCACACTGTATGAGATTATCCCAGGTGGAAAGGGTGATGTATGTAACTCAAGAGTAGAAGAGGGAAATTCCATAAAGGAGATATGGAGGTGGTTGCTGGGTTGGAATTGAGAACCCAGGTAAAAGAGTAGTAGAATACAAGCAGAGTTCAGGGCTGTGGACAGCAAGGGGATGGAAATGCATAGAAATCAAAAGAAATGTTTATAAGGAGCTTACAAATAAAAATCAGGAGTCTTAATATGGTTCAGCAGACAGCTAAGGTCTTAAAGGAGCATTTTGCAAATTGAAAACACGTAGTTTTCCTGGTTCTACACGTTACCCCAAAGTCAATTACAGATGAGGATCTAAGAGCTGAATATATAAAAAATTAGAGAACATAAAGTAAAAAGAAGAGAAGAAAATTGAGAATTCATCAAACATTTGGGATAGGTTTAACTTTCTAAAATTAGAATCAATAGAAGAAAATGGATACATGGTGGCATTGAAAAAGTACTTTTGAGTATTCACACTTCCGTTTTGATAGCCATAGACCAAGTCAGGGAAACCCACTTCAGGTCACAAAGATATTACTTCCAACAGAGAATCTTGGCTTCTCAAGTTTCCATCTTTCCATCAAGACCATTAGGTAGTGCTTTTCTAATCTGTGGGGCCCAGTGCAAAGTGAAAATTTGGAGACCTTTTGCGAAATGCAGGAAACAAGTGCTATTAAATGTACTAAATTATAAAATGCTTTCCCTTCTTCTCTGGTCTCTCTTTTGAATTGTCATGATTTTTTTTAATTTTATTTTCTGTTTAATGTCATTCTAAGTAAAAAAATAAACAAATGCAAAACAAACGCAACTGTCATTATTTCACATGTATATTCTACTAACACTCTACTTTCGGCTTACTAGTGAATAAGGATGGACTAACAGGAAAAGGAACTATGGATTGGCCTGTCATCTCCTTTCATTCCATGTCATCATTTCCAGTATAAGTGATTGATTAACACACAGAACTGATATGGGTAGAAAAGATCCGATAGAGTTCCTTCGTTGTTTGTGTTTCTTAGAACTCCATGCCTTCTTTCTGTGGTCTGTTTGTGAAGCTGACCAGAATTCTGCTGGAATGAAAAGCATGGCCTCTAGAGGGTGTCAGTGCCCCCCTACCCCACCCCTTCCTCCCCAAATTACTGTCATAGACACAACACACTTAACTTTGTACTTTCTTTGAATCTCCCTTAACTCCCACACCTTGTAGGTCCACGAGAACTGTAGGCTCACAGGGCATTGTGAATGCTACATGCAAATAGGGCAGCAAGGAGAGATTGACACCCATGTTGTGCTTGTCTTCTCTGCTCATGTGCGTGCCCCCTTTGGACTTTGCTTATAAAACACAATTTAAGGATTAAATTATTAAGAATTTCAAAATGACAAGAGCAGAGAATGAAAACAAAATTGAAGTTCCTTGAGACTACACAGGTCTCATATTCATGAAGCTGGCTGTGATCCCCAGTAAAATTCCATTTTGACTGTCTCAGTTGCAGTCATTGTACTCTCTTTGAAACACTTTTAGTACTTATTGTCCAAACAACTGTTTTATGATAGTTTCTATCCTTTAAGTCTATATATAGCGCTTCTCTCTGGACTCATCCAAATCCCCTGGAAAGGAACAGCTGTCTTTTATACCATTTTGCATCTTTTATGACACTTCGCATCTTCAGTGGATTGTAGAGTGTCCTGTGCATACAGCAGGTGCTTATTGTGGATATGGATGATACCGAGCACCCCAGGGGCATGATCTGATTCATGGAACCCTCGAAACTATAAGTTAGTAATATTTGTCAATCTCCTCCTACTTGCTAAATCCCTCTTTATCAACTAACAAGGGGGTAAAGCAGCCTGGCTATTACTTGTGAAATTCCTTTTTAACCTTTCATATATGAAAGTGTTGCCAAAATCCACTTTTCTTGTATGAGTAAAGCGTCTGGCTCTTGCCTGTTCCCTAGACACTAGCAGAGGGCATGGTGACAGGAGAGCTGAGAGTGTGCACGTCACTATACTATCTCAGTCGAAATTGAAGGATGTGTCTACCATCTCCAAGTATACTTACCACGGAGCAGCAGCACAGGCATCCATAGCCAGGGATCCTGGACACTGAAATCTTTGTGTGTATGGTATGCCAATTCTATACATAAAAATACTAAGTCTTCACTGCAGATTAGAGAGATGGAAAAGTGACTTTAGAGCATACAGACATGGGCCAGCTCACAGTGGTGAAAATAAGACATTCTAAATTGAGGCAAAAATATGTGGCACATTTACCTACTCTCCCCTCTCCAAACCTGGGGACTGTGGCAAGCCCTACAGTAATGAGGTAGGATGGTACTGGGGAAAGAGTCTGTGGGTATAAGTTGATTGTATTTCTGATAGTTGTGCAGAGTGGCCCCCAAAAATGGAGAGTCCAGAAGATTTTCAGTTTTCATTCTAGGACCTGGAATCTATGTAGTAATAAGGATAAGAGCTAGGGAAGCCAAAATGTCTACCTAGACCAAGGATCTGAGAACAGGGACAGACATAGGAAACCAAACCAAGGAGGTTATAATGCAGGCCTATCTAGACTGGAGGAGATAGCAAATGGAATGACACAGGAGCAGAGAGTTTAGGACAACTATCAGTGACTAAGTAGTGGTTCAGCTGAACTTAAATGCACAGAATCTGATCGCCTAGACACACAATCAAGGATAAGTCAGTGTGATCACTGTCATTTTGCTGAGACAGCACACCTCATGAGATAGGCAGTGTTTAAAAAAGAGGTGGGAGAAACTCAGGGAATGCTATGCCTGTACTCACGTCTCAGTGAGTATAAGAGGAAGAGAGCCAAAGTTATTCAGGGAGGATGTAAAAATATGTTCAGTGAAGAAAATCGAGTGTATCTGGAAAAGAAAAGGAAGGAATGATGGAAAGAAGAAAGAGAAGGAAAGTGATTATATTTGTGAAAGCTCCTTGCCTTGCACAAAGCCTGATGCATAGTAGTGAAGTAAGCTGAAGATTAGAGAAATTGGAAAGGAAGAAAATAAGCTATAAGCTGTGATTTAGTTTGGATGGGTATAATTTTTCTCTTCAACCCTGGCTTCTAAAAATGTCATAATTTACCCCATGATAAGAAACTTAAAAGATAAACACTTAATTGAAATAGGCTGACACATCTCCTAAGGGTACTCATCTTAGGACTAGGAAGAAGAGAAAGAAGGAGAGATGGAGAATAAAGGAGAAGAAAATTGATAGCTCACTAATCTATTTCCAATCAAAAACAGCTTGAGTTGTTCAGAGGGGAGCCTCTGTGGTGTGGTTACCAAACAAAACATAGAGAAGTTGACTTGCCATGATCCACAGAGAGACGGCTAGTTCTGAAAGGCCGGCTCACAAAGGCAAGAAAGATCTTCTTAGCAAAGCCTCTCCAAGGGGCCATGGTTTCTGTGTTCATCAAGAATCCCTGAAATCCTAGAAATTTGGAGGTAGTCAGAATTGATTTAATCCTTTTTACTATAAATCTCATTTCTGAAAATGATTAACAGAGGCAGAGACATAAATGGTAAAGTCTCGATCAGGGGAAATGCTGTCAGCGTATCATCTAGATAGATTAGAAAATGAACGCTCAGATTTCTGTGAAGGAAGACTAATGACATTAAGTCAAGATGAAATAGAAAGGAGCATTGCACAGCCTCCAAAATCATAAACCATGAGCTCGCCGTGACAGAAGACCCTCAGCCACGTTTTGAACTGGAAAATCACCAGGAGTTCCGTCTGACAGTATTTTCTTAGGCCTCATTTGGAGTCCCTGGCTTTTTGGGGTTTGTCTTGAAGTTCTTCGAATTGCTTTGCAAAGGTTCTGACATTTGTATAAAAGTCAGATCCTTCTGCCTACAACTTTCAGTGCAATCAATTGCACCCTCAGAAACAAAAAAAAAAATGAGGGTTTGGCTCACTAAAACAATAAATAAACATTTAAGATACTTCCACACTGTGCAACCATCTGATTTTCAAAGTGTCACAATTCTGCTGCCTTTCAGAAATTAGACAGAGCTATTGCCCTGAAATCAGTGGTGGCTGAGACCAACGTCCTTTGTTTAAGTTAAGATCAAATCGTGAAGCAAGTATATAAATTTCTGCCAAATAAAGCTAAAGCAGACATTCTGTTCTGTTTAGTAGAGAGAACAATCCTGTACATCTGCTTCACATGTGGTGTATCACTTGATTACTTAAACTGTGTCTGCGTTGGAACCACAGCTAAGTATCTGTTTGCTGGAGTTTCTCTGCGATTTGATAGAATAAATCTATGCTGTTCTAATACAGTCTTTTTAAGTTGACCCACCCTCCTTCAGGGAAACACAACGACCAATTGGAAATGACTCTGGTCATCTAAACAGTGGGAGACCCTGCAAACTAACTGCAAGTCGTTCTTATGCAGAGAGCATTGGAATCACTGACATTTGATGTTAAGGCACCGACCCTATAGCTAGGCCAGAAATGGTCTCCAAGCTTCCTAACACACCACTGATTTTTATGAGAAATAGGCCTATAAACCTAAAATTCAAGGTAAATTTTTATCCAATTTCAGAGTAGAAATGGTTATGTTAAAAGTAATTCCCCAACCCCTCCTCCATCCTATTATGGCTACAACATTAGAAGATAAAAATAGACTATTCCTCATCTCAAATTTTCAAAAAGTGCAGCATTCAATAGATAGATGGGTAGTTAGGTGGGTAGGTAGATACTTATTGTTCAATTCTAATGTTTCTGACTTAAAATTTTAAGGTCATTGTCTCCCTTCTGACACCTCTTACTACATCAACATCCCATTATATCATTATAGACACATGAAGCAATGTACTTTTACATTTTGCAGGATAATGACTCTTTTGTGTTTCCGTTTTTATCATAATATAAATCTTGAATTGCAATTTGCATATCTTTTGTTTAGAAAAAAAGACCCCTATTTAAGACTTTGTCATTTTAATACATAGGCTTTAAAGTGGCTTTTTTTTTTTTTTAAAGAAATGCACCAAAATATTCCAATTTATTCTTCATGTGAATCTGATTCTAACTCTGCTGCTGCATCAATAAATTAGCAAATGTCCTGAACAATACATTTCCAACAACGATGGCTCAATGGCTTAGTCCTCTGTACCAGTATGCTCTTTGCCTGTTAGAAGTCCAATCATAAATTTGTAACGACAGTTTGGACTGGACCATCCGACTGACATCAGACTAATGTGTATACACGCACACGTATATGTATATGTATTTGTCTATTTTTTATGAAGAGTATCCTATGTATGCATATTTATACATGTATACATGTATGTATGTATGTAGAGATATTTATTTCATATGAAGAGTACACTGTTCATCAGCCTTTTTGTTTTCTTTTTATTTTTTCTTCCCCGTGGTAAGACTATCTCCATAAAGTAGTCTGGGAAATTAGCCACTGTGGCAGAACTTGGGGTGACCTGAGAGAGCCTTTAAGAGACAAGCAAGGCACGGGGCAGCTTCCTGGCCACCTCCACACAGCATGGGGGAGCAGGTAGAGTGCTAAAGCATCTAGCATGCCCAATGCTACCACATTGCCTAGTATATAGAAGATGTTTACCAAATATTTAATAAATGTATGCATGAAATAATGAAATGGGCTATAGGAATCCTCTCGCTCTCTCTCCACCTCTGTCACCAAATTATAGAGCTGATTCAGTAGTCACCACTCTCAGGGACCGCAGGATATCTGACCCTTTTCCCTGAGTGGCCCTGTAGGGGTGGAAAAATATATTTTCTTCTACCCTTCTGGGTTCTCAGTTATAAAACAGATTAACAAAAGAAAAGCATATACATGTATTCAATATAAGTTTTATGTGACACAGGAGACTTCATAAGGAAATGAAGACCAGAAGAATGAGTTAAACCCAAGTGTTTTTATAGTAAGTTTGATGAAGAGTGTAGAGTTGTGGAAAAATGTGATAGGACAAAGGATATGAGCTATGAATAATAAACTGAAGAAAACTTAGCAAGGCTTATTACTTCAGGTTTCTCTTGTCCTTCCTCCCTCTTCAGAGATAAGGATGCTCTTTTCATCCCAGTGTAGAAAGGGTTCCTCTCATATGAAGGTCTTCTGACCTGCTTCAGGGGAAGGTCATTGATATGGTTTGGCTGTGTCCCCACCCAAATCTCATCTTGAACTGTAGCTGCCATATGGGAGGGACCTGGTGGGAGGTAATTGAATCATGGGGGCTGGTTTTCTCGTGCTGTTCTCATAAGAGTGAATAAGTCTCACGAGATCTGATGATTTTATAAAGGGCAGTTCCCCTGCACATGCTCTCTTGACTACCTCCATGTAAGATGCACCTTTGCTCCTCCTTCACCTTCCAGAATGATCGTGAGGTGTCCTCAGCCATGTGGAACTGAGTCCATTAAACCTCTTTTTCTTTATAAATTACTAAGCCTTGGGTATTTCTTCACAGCACTGTGAAAACAGACTAATACAGTCATAGAGTCCTTCCTGTACCCACCGTTTCTCAAATTCCTTCTTACAATATTCAATATGTCAAGGTGTTATATTGTAGGCGAGCACATCCTGAACCTTGTCAGCTCAGAGCATTGCCCAGTTGCCTTTTCTCTACTTTTACTCACTCCATCCTGGAAGACTTCCTTGGTTGGCTGAGTCCAAGGGATAAGATCATTGTGGAAAAGCTGCCTTTTTGTGACAAAGAAAACTCACAATCTTAAAAAAAAAAAAAAAAAAAAACTTACCTCTTTACTTTCTAATGTCCTGATGACACAATTGAATCGAGTGCTTAGTTGAGCAAGCAGCAATCAGCTGTGAAGCCCGGGTCAGTGTAGCATGGAGCTATGAACTAGAACAAACTCTAGCCCCACACAAATACAATTTAAATCCCAGCTCTTTGTTAGCTATTTTAATTTCACAAGTTATTCTATTTCTCTAAGCCTCAATTTCCTCATTTGTAAAATGAGAATAGTAATATCTGCTTTACTGGGGCTGTTGTAAAGACTAAATGTGACAGTGTATGTGAAAATGTTTATTTAACTTTATTATGTTTGTAACATGTGTTTACCTCCATTTCTGCCAATGCTACCTGCTACCCCTCTTCTCCCAACACACACACCTATTGTTTCAAATTATTTCTCCTTTCTTCCAGGAGAAAACAAAAAATCCAAATGTGTCTTCAAACATGGCCAGAATGAGGTAGGTGAGCTGGAGGGGGGTAGATCAAAATAGCCCAAGCAGAAAACCAATCTGATACTACTTCGTGGTGCTGTCTCCTTCTTAGACTTTCAGCCATCCCCTGGCCTTCCCGTTGGACTGGGACACCCTCCCTGGACACACCAGGAAGTCCACATTTGGCCAACCTGGCTGACAGTGAAGCTGTGGGGAGCTTTGCAACCCCCCATAAACATATGCAATTAAGCCCCTAAAAGCTCTTAGGCTTATTGCCCAGTAAACTCACAATGAATAGCAACGTTAATAAATGTTATAAATCTCACCTCAGAGCCAACAGGAAATTCAAACTTTTGCGTGCGTGGGAGCCAAAGTGCTGCTGAAACAAAAGGGAGGTATGTGGACAAGGAGAACATTGTACTCCGTCCTCCTTTCCCCTGGCAGCACCAGAGCGCCCCAGGCCTGGGAAAGGCCCTTAATTGTATTTTGTGAGGCAGTTCTCTGGCCACCTCACTCCTTCCTTCCTTCACCTGCCTTAACTCTTTCCTGTCCCAGTGGCCCAAGAGCCAATCCACCCATACACATCTCCTACTGACTGAAATAAGTGATGGAAATATTTGATGGGGCCAAATCATGGGCAAGGTGCTTTCTTTATATCAACGTTTTAGTCTGAAACAATTTTCGAAACTGAATTAAAGCCTAAAATTGAAACTTAAACTCAGTGCCATAAAAAAAAGGAAAAGAGTATCAGAGAAGAGAAACCACTGGATATTTTGATCCACACCCTGACAAAAGGGTGTTAGTTTTAATAAACAGTCACAATTTGGGGCTGTTCTGAACCATAAGGCACACTCCTGGCCATGTTTCCAATTTCCTCTCCTGCCTTTACTGCTGTTATATTAAGGTCTGTGGTGAGGTAAAATGTTTATTAAAAAAGGTGAGGAGAGCAATATTCCAGATTAGATTATTTTACCTGTTCTAACTATTTGCCAGCCAATCAGAGATCTTCACCATAGGTTTAAGAGAGGCAGCCCTCCCACCTCTGGGGTTGAGGGAGGGTGAGTCTGTGGTTACAAAGTGAATGTAGATTAGGCCATTTTAATTACTGACTATAACTGAAAATGGAATACATTTTCCATCACAGAGAGGGGCAAATACGTGCATCTGGAGCCGCCTTCACGATGGAGTTAATTACACTGGGATTGAAAAACGTCTCAGGAGTGATGAGCAATGAGGATCGGGTGATAGAACAGTCTTCAGAGAAGGAGCCCTTCATTTCATGAAGGGTTAAAATGGGGAAGTCTCTGAGGTGGCTTCACATGGAAATAATTTTTTTTTTCTTCAAAGGCCCAATTCATATAGAACCCTTTGAAAATAAGACACAGAAAAATGCTCAGCATGTTGGAAATTACCTAGAACACAGCACACTACTCACAGCAAAATCCCATTAATGCAACATATTTCTCTGATTCTCTGGGGGCTTTCTTTAAGACAATAGGCTTTCTTACAGTGAGTCCTCAGGGACTTCCAAATCCTTTCATTGTTTCTGAATTTCTCTAAATGTGGGAGTTGCTGAAAAGTACTTTTACATATTGAATGAATGGTCTTTATTCCCCAACCTTAACCTTGTTCCTTTATACACTTTCCTTTCCTTCTTTCATGTTGGTAGATATATGATGCCTCTATTCCAAGCCGATTAATAAGTGAGCTTTTGCTGAAGAGTGTTATCAAGGTTTAGGATTTGCTACTTGACCTATGCAGTAGCCAGCTCTGTGTAATAATAAGCTGTATTATAACAGCTCTATAGAATTTATTTTAGAAACATAGGCATTTATATCCTTAACACAAGTATTACATTGAATTATCCCACATTCAGATAAGTAGGGCTTCCTTATGCGAACATATCCTAGGCCAGGGTCCCAACAGAAATATAATGCACATCACAAACGCAAACCACATCATGTAATTTTAAGTTTTCTAGTGGCCATATTAAAAAACATAAAAAGACGTAAGTTAAATTAATTTTAATATGTGCTGTAACCCAACACACCAAAATATTTAACATATAGTTATCACAAAAATTTACTAATGAGATATCCTTTATTTTTTGTGATATAAAGTCTTTGAAGTCCATTTTGTATTTTATACTTCCAGCACATCTTAATTTGGACCAGCCACACTTCAAGTGCTCGCTGGTCACTGTGGTTACCAAGTTAAGCAGTGTAGCCTGAGACTCTCAAAATCTCTAATTCTTCAAGGAGTTGAACTGACTCCATCCTTCCCTTTATTAGCTTGGGTGTATCTGTATCTCAGCACTACCATTTTCCTACCCACTGCATCTGCTTTGAAACCTCGCATGTCCTATATGATCTGAGTAAATCCAGGTGCCTATCTTGTAACAACAGACCCTTGTGGTCTCCCGTGAGAGGAACCTGATACTTGCCAATGTTTACTCTGAGCGCATAAAGTCCTCATCTTTTAGGTTGCCTGTTTTCTTCATGTGTTTCACAGAAGTGCCAATCCACACACGGAAATCACCACAGAGATGAGGGGCTCCTACCACAGGAGACAAAAGGAACCATCCATATTCTGTAATTGGGATTCTGATTAAGGCACGGCACCCGTTTCCACCTCCACTCATCTCCATCTTATTCCTTCAGGGCAGTTTGGGCTTGTGGAGACTCCCCTAGTCCTTCTGCAACATGCTCAGTCTGACAATCTGTCACCATAAGTAGGTAATTCAACACTGTCTTCACCTTGAGATAATCAAGAACTCTGGGGGTAGTTTTTAAGGACAAACTTTAAAATGTATATCAAATTCCGAAAACATATGTTTCTTCCTTTCAGTCACCCTGCCCCACCCCAAAAAAGCATTACAAATATTTCCATAATTGTTTCCCTGGAAAAGACTTCATAGACCACTAATGTGATCTTTAAAATCTCTATCAGTGTAAACGAATATGTCTTCCCACTTTTATAGAGTTAAAGTGCCAGAAAGTTTTGGAGAATGAACAATGAGGTGGAGGGACAGTAAGCCAATGGACTTTGGGGCAGCTCATTTCCAAGAAAAATAAAACTCCTAGGGCATTCTACAAAAATATTCTAACCCATGGCTAGACTCAGATTATGCTCCTAGCCCTGCTACTCCAGAAGACTGTTCTTCTAAAGAGGACCTTTTGATATCATATTTCTCAAAATACTCGATCTGCTTAGCAAAGATCTCAGCATATTAGTTGTTTGTGAAAGAAAGTTCATGCAAAAAAAGAGCCAAGAATAACTACAGCAGTGGGCGGAAATTCAGATTTAGTGGGAAAAGTATTCATAGGCTCCTAGGTGCCTGTATTATTTGTCAGTTTTATACGGCATTCTATTTTTCTTTCACTTGTTATAAACTATTGATAATTAGTACTTAATTAATTGGACTAGTTTTTGTTATAAAGAAAACATAAAATATGAGGTTTAATTTTCAGCACATCCTTCCTCCCTCTTAGTTACACATGTCTGGGTACATGCCATTATAACCAGTAGAACCATTATACAAGATGCCAACACTCACCTGGCAGCAACTACCTAAATACGCAGGCAGTGTGCCAACCAGAAAAAGAAAGAAGAGAAAAGAAAAGGAAAAGAAAAAACCTAGCACTACAAACCCAAAGCCATAAAGCCACTGTAGATGCCACAAAGTGCAGCCTCAAACCATCTTGCTGGCCAAGATTTCTGGTGTGTTCTGAGCTGGGTAAATACTGCCAGGCCCAGATAATAGGTCTTTGTTCAGGCACAAACTACAGGGGGTTTCCAGGTGAGTAGAGAACTCATGACTCTGAGACAGCTTGGGTGGCACAGACCTCATCTCCCCGTTCATCCTGCCTGCTGAGCCATAATGCCTAAGCCATGCAACTGCAAATGTCCTGAGGCACTTTGAAGACAGTGAATTAAATAAGAATTATACTTGTCTGAAGATCATATTATGTTTTCATGTAAAAAAAAAAAAATCTCACCATGAAAAAAACATGGAGGAAACGTAAATGCCTATTACTAAAGGCAAGAAGCCAGTCTGAAAAGGCTACATATTGTATGAATCCAAATATATGGCGCTCTGGAAAAGGTAAAACTATGGAGACAGTAAAAAGATCAGTGACTACTAGGGGTTGGGAGAGGGAGGGATAAATACATAGAGCACAGAGGATTTTCAGGGCAACTCTGTAAGATACTCCAAATGTAGTACCTGTCATTATACATTTATCCACATCTGTAGAATGTAGAACAGCAAGAGTGAATCTTAATGTAAACTGGACTTTCGGTGGTTATGATGTCTCAGTATAGGTTCACCAATTGTAATGAAATGCCATTCTGGTGGAGAATGCTGAAAATGAGGGAGGCAAGGCATGTGTGGAGGCAGGAGTGTATGGGAAATCTCTGTACCTTCCTTTCAAATTTGCCGTGAACATAAAACTACTCTAAAAAGAATTGTCTTAAAATTGAAAAAAAGTATATATCTTATCTATCAACTAAAGGAATTTTACATACAAAGAAATCAAGGTTTAGAGAGAATAATTGACTTGTATAAGATCATAAATTTAACCAGTGTCAGAGTTAATACTAGAGCATTGCAGAAATTTGTTGGGAAATGGAAGTAACGAAAGTAAATTGAGGCGTACCATGCAAGAAGCAGCTTGTGGCTCTTGTTTTCTTTGGTGAGTTCATGTTATTGTGAAAGCAAACTGCTTCTTGCTGACTATCAAATAGCTAGGTGGCCAGTAGTGGTTACATTTTCTGTCTTTCAATGAAATGGGAAAAATCTGTGCCACAAATATGGCTGTGAATCTTGATTTTTCTTGTCATACTCAACTTCATGAGCGAAGAGAATGTGTCTCTTTTCTCCCATTCTATCCCATCTCCAGCACAGTGCCTCATACATTACAGAGTCTCAATAAACAGGTTCTGAATAAATGCATCAATAAGGGAATGAGTCCTTGGAACAAGGACTCTTTGCAGCAAAGATGTGCCTTTCTTTACATATTCATTCCATTTTTGTAAATGTATAGGCCGGCCTGATTTTGTTAACATACATAATACACTCCTACTTAGTATTACATCAACTTTTCACCTACATTTTCAGTAGCCAGTCTAAGTCATCAGTGTTCTGAACCAGACACAGACAACCACAGATGGAGCTCAATTTAGAGGATCTTCAAAAAGTAAAATATTCTTCGTGTGGTCGGGAGGACTAAAAACCCCTCATGTATCTGATTTGTGAGTGTGGATATATGTATGTGCTTTTATTATTGTTTGAATTGCTGGAGTCATCTGTTCAAAGGGAAAAGATAGCCACCACCAACAAAGAACAAAAGTGGCACCTCTGAAGGCTCTTAAGCCCTCCAGTAGTTGTGACAAGTGATTAAAAGCGGAGCGGGGTTACGCCTCAGGAACTCTTGCTCTCAGCTGCTCCCCTTGAACCCTGGGAGACTTGGTTTGCCATCAATTCTGCACAAAGTGAGGCTGTATTTTTCAGTGGAGAGGCAGTCAGGGGGACAGAGACAAACACCTTGGTATGTCAACCTTGAAGTACCACCTGGAGGGCAAGGGCCTTTCACAGTTTAATAGTGGACAGAATGTTATGGTGATGATCTGGGTCAGGTGGTGACTGAAGCAGTCACGGATCCTGAAACAACAGATGTCACAGTGACAGCTGTAATATCCAAGACTTATTTTTCTCCTTCAGCAGCAGAACCAAATAACAGGTAACAGATCTGATCCTACAGAGGAAGCACCGCCTTTCCTTTATTAGTTTGCTCACTTTGGCTGTGCAATATTAACTCCTTACGCCATGTGTGCTAAATTTCAAGCTGTGCAAAGTTTCCTTAAGATACAAAATGGAACATATGGTGCTAAAGGCAGACCTTTAATAGCTAAAATTTTTAAAAAGTTGCACGTTGGCATTCCTTCTGCCAAATTCTCCTTGGTTCCCACTGAGAAAAATTGTCTGCCTTTTAAAAGCCTACTGGCAAATTGGTAGACAATTACTGACAAAGTAGCTCTCTATCAATAGTGTGACGTCCAGAATATCATGATTATAAATATGCCACAGAATTTTTAAATGGCCCAATATATTGGATAGACTATGAGACTATAAATTTCATTGATTTATAAAGTACATAGAGTGGTTTTACAATATTAAACAATGAACAGATAAAACAGTGTCTAGCATAATATCTGACATAGTAGACACTCAATAAATATTAAACAAATGAATAATGTGTGATCCAAGACTGTTTCTGGAGCTTTAGGTGACTGCATCATTGCTCTTAAGTGTTTATTACTTGCCCCGCCTTTTCTTAAACCTTTAATACCATTCTACCTTTGTCTATATATACCTTGCTAATTAATCCTGTCCTAAATAATACGATACATTGCTTTTTTTTATTTGTTTGTGTTTAAAATATATAGGGCGCAGTAAAAGGAAAGTAAATGCCACAAGTTAAAAGAACTTTTAAGGAGTAACAAAAGGAAAAGCGTCATTTAAACTGGACCTCCAAATGCCTTCCCTGTCAGAAAAACAGCTTCTTGCTTCTCAACTGGTGTGGAACGGAGTAACTGTCCACTGCTGAGTGTCTCTGTGTTCCAGCCCGGGGCTTCGTGTCATCTTTTGGGGCTGATCACAAGTTCCTCTGGAACTTGCTGTCACATTGTCACCTCACCCTCAAATTGCTTGAGTAGGTGTATCGCAGTAACACAGTTTATATCCTCACCAAATCTCAGGTTGAATAATAATCCCAATAATGGAGGTGGGGATGTGGTGGCAAGGGATTAGATCATGGGGGCATAGCCCTCATGAATGGCTTAGCACAATCCCCTTGGTGAGGAGTGAGTTCACGCAAGATCTAGTTTTTAAAAGTGTGTGATACCTCTCACACTCTCTCTTGCTCCTGCCTTTCCATGCGATGTGCCTGCCTCCACCTTGCCATCCACCAGGGAGGCTTCCTGTGGCCTCCCAAGAAGCTGAGCAGACGCCAGTGCCATGTTTGTACAACCTGCAGAACCACTAGCCAATTAAACCTCTTTCCTTTATAAATTACACAGTTTCAGATATTTCTTTATAGCAGCACAAGAATGGCCCAACACACATGGCATTCTTTTCTTATCACAATCTTGTCTAGATTAGTAGAGCTCATTCCAGAGGCACTTTCTCTATCAGTCCCAGAAAAATTGGTTAAGTTTTGGTATTATGACTCAGGGCTCACGGTCATTCCAGCTTCCCGCTGGTAGAAGTGAGGAGATAAGTGGTAAAGACATGGCCTCATGTCAATGATCATTATTCTCATGAATAAAAGAGCATTATTCTCATGCTCTAATTGAGCACCTACTATTTGTGGGGCCCTGGAGACATAAACAAGGGAAAAGCAGTGTGTTCCTTAAGAAACTTAGAAATGTAAACTGGCAGATAACTGACAACATAAGGCAGTTCATGAAAAACAGTCCAAATTGATGATACAGACAATAATTGTTGGAGGAGGACATGGATGTCATAGAATGGAGCAGTTGAGCACAACATCCAGAAGATACAGGAGAAGAATAAGTAGGTTGAGACCAGAATCCTAAAGAAGAAAAACCATAAAATGACAAAAAGGGTTAATTTCATTTGAAATCAAAGTAAAAACCCTGAAAGCAAGAGTAAAGATTTTTATATTCATATCTGACCTATTCTAAACCAAGCAGTATGAGGAACCTCACAAGAACAAGTTTGATTGCATGTCATTGACAGGGTAGAAACTTTCAAATAATGTTGGAAAAATTTCTGAACTTCTGGGAGAGTCTCTGACACCAGCCCCTCCTTCCTACCTGTGGGTGGCCCAATCTAATCATATGAGCCATTAGAACTTGATGTGGCAGGTCACCACCTAGGTGAGTCCTAGAAATATAACCAAACATGCAGTGTTAAGAAGAGAGAAGGAGAAGGAAAAAAAAAAAAAAAAAAAAAAAAAAAAAAAAAAAAAAAAAAAAACCCAGAGAAATCCTCTGTGGGATGAAACCCAATTTTAAGCCTCTAGAGCATAGAAAAGCCCCACTATTCATTAAGGGAGGTCCCACCAGCTATTTTCTCAGGCAGCTTGTATTCACATTAATGAATGAAAGAGAGAATTTTAATGTGCACCTCTGAGAGAAATAAGACCCCCAAAAAGTTCATTCCCCAGATCCCTCTGGGTTTTTTTTCCCCTTTTCCCTTTTCTAGTGCATAGTAATGAGGTTTCCTGGTTTTGTCAAGGCAAAGCAGGAGAAGTCGGGTTCTGCCTTTACAGACACTTAGCACCAGAGAGCTTTCCTCTATCTGTAGCCTACTACTTCTTCCTGTGCTTCTAACTCAGACCCAGCCTCAGGCTCTGTCCCAGGGGAAGGGGGTCTGGAAACACAGGCCTCTCTGGCTGGGCTAGGGGGAGCCAGGCCACTCATGGGAAGATCCTGATCATCCCTTTGGTACAAATCTCCAAACACATCCCAATCTTGTCTCTCAGTGATTGATCCTGGTGTCTTTAACCTTCCTCCCTCCCTCCCTCCCTCCAAATCAAAGAATACTTCTGCCTGACACTGCAAGAAAGGCTTAATAACTGGAGGTCAGGATGTCAATCTTATTTGCCCTGAAATATCCCTGAACTTGTAGAAATGCATATTTGTTTATGTTATAAATGAGCTAATTATAGTGATCATAACTCACAATTTAAAACAAACACAGTTAGAAATTTCAAAGACTTTCAATATCTTTTCTTTAATCATTCACCCAGGCTCAAAATATGCATTTTTTAGATTAAAGCATTAAAGTTGCTAATTATATTCTCAGAACTAACAATTATTTCTTTACCCTTTTACTACCTTCTTCTGGCAACAAAAAATGTCAGCGCTGATTTAATTTTTTGTTATTATAGGATTAAAAGAAGTTTCTAAAAATGCAATTAAATTTGCCCTATAGCTAGAGTAACTTCCCTATCAGCATCCAAAACCTCTTCCCTAAAACAACAGCATAAAAAAATGATTCAGACTTTCTTGACTTTTCTGATACATTCCTTCAGTGATTATCTCCAGTAACAACTCAACCATTTTAATGAAACTCCCTGTACATCACGTCCTGGTGAAAGGTAGAACATATTAGATTAATAAAGAAAATGAAAGTTAAATTGGCTGTTGGAGTGTGAAGCCCTGCCCGTGTCATGCATGGGTTCTTCACCTTTGGGAGCCTAGTTCAACTTCAGCCTGAGGCCCTAAGTGAAAAGTTCAGTAGTCTTGAGTACGTCCCCACTTAATATATCACAAAATCAATTATTTTATGGTGGTACACTTGGTAACCTATGCTCAGACAGAATCAAGTTTTGTTCCCACTGGGGATTCACCAATTATCTATTCAGTGAATTATTTTCAGATAAAGCAGAAACACCTGCTGTCAGCAGAGGGAGTATCTGCCTAATATGGGTATCATTCTGAGCCTGACGTGTTATTGCATTTGTCACGTGCAGGATGGCACTGCGAGACTTTGGATGGATTTATCACATTACCGAGATGCTTGATGGGACATTGGAGCATGATTCAGTGCCCAAAGTTAGAGCTAAAATGCTGTAGCAAAGAGATCCAAAATGAAGCTATATAAAAATTGGGGAAGGGGGTAATCAAGTGTGCAAATGCTGCAACTCATCTGTCTTGCCTTATTTCCAATAAGTCAGCACAAATAAAAATTGTGATCATTCAGCACAATTTCCTGTTACTGGCTATTGACCTGGGCCAGATTCAAAGTAGGAACCAAAGAAGGGCTCCACGGACTTTGATTCCAAGACTGGAACAAAGGTCAGGCTTGAGACAAGCATAGTTTATGAGGACTACTACCCCTAACCATTTACTTAGGTGGGACTTTGATTCTTTCAGCGTCCCTCTTTTCCTTCTCAGAAGTCAGTCAATCTCAAAACACCAATGGCATTTATTTTTCTCTTTTGCAAAATTAACAATATCTGAAACTGAAACAAAAGAACAAACACAATACGTAAGGTATCTCTCCAGGCTCACCTGCATTTCAAAATCTCAAAGGTGTAACCCATGCTTGCCAGGTCTCGTGATGGATCAGTCCAGGAGCATGTGTGGAACATCTAGTATGGCATGCAGAGTACTATCTGGCCTTACAGAAAGAACAGGAAAGGATTAGGGAGGGCTGAGTAACATGAGACTGACATATCGATGTGTTCCTTTTATTATTATATTCTTCACTGGAATGCTGCCTATCTAAAGCACAAAGTGAGAAGCCATGGAGAAAAGTATCATTTCCTAGTCATGAGCAGTTTCTTGAATCAGACAGATTTGGATTCAAATGCTAGATCTACCCAATTATTAGCTATGTCATATCAAGCATTTATTAAATTATTTAAGCCTTAGCTCCTTTACTTTCAAACTGAGACGAGTGGCTTATAAGGTTGTCACGGGGATTATTAATAATATATATGAAGGTTTTGCAATGATACTCACCACATAGTAAGTACTCCAAAACTTTTACCTGATCTTTTGGTGGTAGTGATAACTGTTATTGTATTGTTGCTGTTGTTGTTATGTTATTAATGGAAAAGAACTGGATGTGTAAATAGCAAATGATGACCTGGGCCGATTCATAAAATTCTTGGTTCAGAGAACTAGTGGAAGAAACTGATAGGGACTAAGTTTGAGGCTGAAAGGAAAAGAGGTAATGGATTTAGAACAGGCATTAATCTTGTCGCAAAGAATACTAAAGCAGCTCTCAATGATCTTTGCTAATAGAAGGGAGAGGAATAATCTAAAACAAGAGCTGACTCGACAAGCTGGCATTTTAAAAACATTGAGATCCCATGAAAGACACAGACATACAACCTGTCAGGTTCTGCTCTGCATTCCAGCTTTGTACTTGGTCCTGTTGCTGGCAGATGCCTGAAACTCGACTGTACCTCTGAGAGAGAACTTCACCTTCCTGGTGATGTCACTGCCACTCTCACAGAGCCCCATGGGCCGCATCATGGAAGAGCTTCATTGGGGCTCAACCCGGCATGCATTCCTCAACCACCTTCCACCCCAAGTGCCCTCCCCATTCAACTCCCAAACTTATTATTTTAAGGCCAGAAAGCCTACTCATCCTAAAGCAAGCCCTGCTTTCAAATTCCTTACCGTATCCTAAAGGTCTAACCTCCATGCAGACAAACGAATTTGCTTTAGCAAACATAGTCACTCTAGGCCTGGCCTTTCCTCTGAATCTCTGATTCCAAATTCCAACCTTTTCCCCACTGCCCTTCCCCTCCACCATTATTGTTATTGGCCGATGTTCTCAGCCTTGACTAGCCTCCACTCTATGGAAAACTAGAAGAGGCCAGTGTTAGTGTGAATTTAAAGGGAAACCTTTAGATAAGCTTCAAGCTGCTTATTCCTTAGCATCAAGGAAAAGTTCAAGCTGCTTATTCCTTAGCATGAAGTTAAGGCAGAGTGCATGTTTGAGAGGAATTTAGGTAAATATCAATCCCGCATGCAGTCTTTCCAGATGACCATCACAAATGTTTGCCTGTTCTCTTAACTCAGAACTTAATAGAACAGATAGCTGAATTGTGTGATTTTACAGAAATCCATCCATTATACAAATAATTTTTCAACAAGGATTTATTAATTCATTCCTTCTACAAATATTTATGCTCACAAGTACTGTCCTAAGTCCTGTGGGGAAGAGAAGCTGAGATAGATACACAAATATCTAGGCCAGTGGTTCTTACCCAGGTGCAATTTTGCCCCCAGGAGACATTTGGCAAAATTTGGAGAAAGTTTTGGTTATTTTAACCAGTGGGGTGGTTTTACCATCATCTAGAGAGTAGAGGCCATAAATGCTGCTAAACATCTCACAATACAGAGCACCGTCCCCCACAACAAATAATTATCTAGCTTCAGATATCACAGTGCCCAGGCTGAAAAACTTGACTTCCACTCAAGCCACTATATTCCATATTCAATAGGAGGAGGCAAAGAAAAAGATGGTGGAAAAGTAAAATTCACTTCTGTTCAGGAGTTCAATCTAACTTGTAAAGGTCTCAAGAAGAAAGTAACATTTGACTGTGCCACGAAACTCGTATGAGAGTTTGAAAGCTGGGAATTACAGAGTTATGGGAAATGGAGAATAACTTTTTCTAGCGAAGAAAAAGTCATATTTTAAAACTATGTTGAGGTCTAAAGGGAGCTCCAATTGTAAACAAAACAGCTAGAATCATTTGAAGAGTAGGATGTAGGCGGGAAAAAGGAAACAAACTTACCAAGGCCTCAAATATCAGGCTAGACAATTTGCTTTATAGTTATCAGAGACGATTCATTTGAAACACCAAATTGGTAAATGTTCAAAGAACTAATAATTTTAGGCCCTGGTGTATGTATTGTTCTTTTATTTCAGAATCAAATACATTTGGAGTTGAAAATATATTGTAGACATCCTTTGATCAAATGTCCATGTTTGACAGGTAAAGATGCTGAAGCCCAGCGTCTTGCAATTTGACCACACCCACAGAGCCAGTTGTGCAAAAGCTGGGATTTCCATTCACGCTCAGCCTAATTCTTTTGCCATTACTCTTTGCTGACTCCAGGAGGTGCTACCACGTGCATTTTTAAGGCTTTAATTTGCATTGGGTTGCCTGTCTTTAACAAGTGCTCACATATAGGACTCCATGTGGACTAGATTGGAGGAAGGATAACTGACAGCTCTCTCTGCCTCTCCACTGGTCTCTGAGTGTTATGGAAAATGATGTAGGGAGCAACTACGTCTCCACACTCAGTTGTGGGCATTTCAGAGTCACTTGCAGGTTTTCTTCAAATTCAACATATTTCTTTGAGATTCTAATATACCACCTAGTGATATCCCAAGGCAGCTATTCCCAAACTTCTGAGAATCCCTGCTTTAGAGAACCATTGTTGAATGGGAAGAAAAAAAGATTGAGAGACCGTAATATGGACTTTAACAGGGAGTCTAATCTAACCTATTAAATTCCAAAGTGACTTTATAGTTCAACTTATTTGGATTTCTACACTGAGGGATAGTTTTAGCACTATAGTATTATTATTAAGATACTCTCATGACACTTGTTCTTCCAGTCTTCCAAAATTCTACATGATGTATTTATTTTTAAATACAATTAAATCAGTTTCATTTTGACTTCCCCCTGCCCACCTTTTTTGATGTAGCAAGTTAAAAATCTTTCAAAGCACAAGAGCTCAGGTAAGCATAAAATAAACAAATGGTTTATTAGTGGTCAAAAGATTGGAAACTGCTGACTTACATGTGCTTGTCATGTTTTCCTCTACTAGGACATGTTAACAGCCTTCTATGTGCAAACTTAACACTAGGTTAAGAGTCAGACTACATCACTTTGACTCCTGATTCTGGCACCAATTAGCCAGATAATCTTGGTCCTATCATGTAACTTCTCCATGCTTGACAGAAATGTTGAGATAATAAAATTAGTTCATATACATAAATCACTCAGAGCAGTAGCTGGCACATAGTAAGTACTATTTAATTACTATTTAAGTGTTAACTATTACTATTTCTTTTAAAATAATTTTCAGGCACCATATTAGTTTTTCTTTACATGCTGATGGTGCAGGGGATTCCTGCCTCGCTCAAGGGTTTGAGCCGAAGTCCTGAAAAGGTAACCTTTCCTACCCAGACCCATGGCCTTCTCCCCAGTGGCCCTCTAGGGGTCTTAGGCAGTTATAACAGTCACTTCATGTGACAGCACACAGGTTCCCAACCAGGGGCTCCAGAGTCCCCAAGATCATGAGTTTATTATTTCTCAAATTCTAGTATAAATCATTCACTTACTTGTAACAAGGCTACAGGTACAGTCCCTGGCACATAGCAGGTTGTTGTTAGTAAAATGAATGGATTATGACTGCTGGTTTTCTTTCTTTCCTTTTGGATGTAATTATATCAGCAGTGTGCTTATCCTATTCTGGAAAGAAGATCAGTTTGTGTTAATGCATGTCTCGCAAATAAAAATGGGAAAGTAAATTAATCATGTCTTTAAAAAACACAGATTGTTCAGTGGACTATATCTTTTAAAATATGAAGTCCATGTTGAAGGAGGGGCTAATCAAAGGGAGCCTCATTGACTAAAAGGTTGCAAATTGCTGAAGTCTAATGTGTTCCCAGCATTTTTCTCATTTTCTTGTATGTGGTTAAATGTCTGTATGAAACAAAATAGCATTAATATATTCAAAAAACAAACCCAGCAGTGGAATGGGAAGAACAGTGCCTGGCTGGTGCAGAATGCATGGTTGAGATGTAATCTTCTATGTGCAAACTTAACGTGCCAGTTGTTTTATTTAGGGAGAGAAAGGAGGGGGGATGCATTAGAGAGAAAGTCCACAGCATAATTAGGAAACAATCAACACGTTTTTCTTGCTGTCCTAATTTTTTCTTCACTTTAAAATGCTCCATTGAGTTTAATTAAACTTGCCCTAGGCTTATAAGCCCAGCAAACTGGGGAACATTTTTTTTGAAACTTGCTTTCCTGTCAGAAAGGTTTTCTTCAAGCTGGCCCAGTACTGCTGAACTTCAAGGTTTCAGGGGATGTTAAAACAACTGCAACCAAATTAATGTAGATTATCTTTATTTTTTCCTATTGATTTGAGCAGAGGGGACGGGAAGCTGGGCATCGCCAAATAAAAGGCTTCTATAAGGTTATTAAAGATGCTTAGTTTGGGAAGCAGAGAGTAGGAAGATGGTTTTATGTGGTTATGAAGGAGAGAGAAAGAGAGGGATAAAGGGGGTAAACAAATTATAATTACTAATATTCCGATGGACTGCTCTTAGGGATACCATCTCTTCCCCTTTCGGATGTCACCATCTTATTTTGCTTTGGGAAATCACTACTTTTCTATCCCATGTGGTTCGTGTGCAACTATCAACCGTTTTGATCTGCCCTCAACCAGACCCCACCCTCCTTGGCAAAGGGGTGACAGGAATGTGACCATTCCGGACCAGTGAGGCTCTCTCTCTCCTCTCTCTCTCTCTCTCTCTCTGCTGCTTGGAAATTTGAATCTTCTTCAGAGAAACACATAATCATAAACTTGATATAAATCATTCTAAGTTCAAGGCCATGGAGAGTTGCCCATTGGCCCCAACCAAGATTCCTTATAGCCTCAGACTCCAACCCTTTCTAAATCAAGGATGCTCAGTTTTTCACTGGATTTTGTGAGTTCTTCAGTATTTATATTTGTTATATTGCACAAGATTATGGCTAAGGAAATGAAAAACCCCAAAATCTTAATGACTTACAACAACAGAAATCTTTATCTTGCTCCTGGTTCAAGGTTGGCTGTAGGTTGCCGGAAGCTCTGCTTTGTGTACTCTTCACTCCAGAATGAAGGTGTAACTTCTGTTTGGAAAACTGCTACTCTTGTAGCAGACAGAAAGAGCAATGAGGCAATTAAATGATGCTTACCAAACCCTCTGCTTCGGAGTAGCATGTGTTATTTCCTTCACTTGGCCCAGGGAAGCCTAACATCAGAGCGGATGGAAGCATCCTTCCCTTCCAGGGAGGAACCTAATAGCGAGAGGCCAAAAGAGAAGGGCAGCAGACACTTTGGATAATAATACAGTTTGAACACCAGTCTGCCAAGTGTCAACTGTGTAACTGTGGAGAAATTTCTTAACCTGGCTGGGTGCCATGGCTCATGCTTGTAATCGCAGCACTTTGGGAGGCCAAGGCAGGCAGATCACTTGAAGCCAGGAGTTTGGGACCAGCCTGGCCAAAATGGTGAAACCTCGACTCTACTAAAAATACAGAAATTAGCTGGGTATGGTGGTGCATGCCTGTAATTCCAGGTACTCTGGAGGCTGAGGTTACGGTGAGCTGATATCCCACCACGGCACTCCAGCATGGGTGACAGAGCAAGACTCCATCTCAAAAAAAAAAAAAAAGGAAAGAAAAGAAATTTCTTAACCTCCCTGAGCTTCACTTTCTACATCTTTACAGCAGCACTCGCCAGTATCCAGTCCTCCTTTTTTTCTGGGCACATGAAAAACTGCATATCCCAGCACTTCATAGTTGGATGGGACCATGTGACAAATCCTGGCCAATGAAATGAGCAGAAGGAATACGTTCTGTTCAGAAAAAAGCCAGTGAAATTCTCTAGAATCAGTCTTTCCTGGATGCAGCAACGAGACCACCAGAAGTTCCTCTGGGGACAGTATCTGTCAGCGTGGGTCTCTTAGTGACTGTGTAAAGCAAAGGAAATGTCCTTCTGCTGATCTAAGTCAGACACTGTGATGAGAAAAAAAGGCCGTACTCTGTTATGTTAAGCCACAGGTTGCGAGGTTAATTTGTTTCTACAACATAACCTAGATTTTCCTGACAAGCATAGAAATTGGTAATGATAATATATTTCTGGTATTAAATTCCTTCCTGTTTGAAATACCTGGAGTAACTTCTAATTTCTGTACTAGTATGACTGATAAAAATGCCTAACCCAATCAGGAGATGATGGGGAGGGACCTCTTGTACAAAGTGACAGCTAAGCTATGTCTAAAACAATGAATAGACATTTCAGAGTTTACACTATGAACAAAGGCAGGGAGCAGCATCATGGGGATTTATATTCAATACTATCTACTGAAGTTATAAAAAATGAGGTTGGAGAGATAAATAAGAATTTTTACTCCTGTTAAGGCCACAAGAGGGGGAAGATCTTGTGTCCAACGTTAAGGTGTATGAAGTCACATTACATGAAGGCGGTGGAAAGAATCATTGATGGATATTAAAAGGGAAAGACAGAAGGAGGTTATACATGAATTTTAGGTAAATCCCTTCACCTACTACAAGAAGGGTAAATTCAGGTGATGTATTACTGAAAGAAAGGAAGGCTAGGAAGCCATTTAGAAACAGTATTCCTGAAGAAAGTTAATGAAGGTGGCCGGGCGCGGTGGCTCAAGCCTGTAATCCCAGCACTTTGGGAGGCCGAGACGGGCGGATCACGAGGTCAGGAGATCGAGACCATCCTGGCTAACACGGTGAAACCCCGTCTCTACTAAAATACAAAACTAGCCGGGCGAGGTGGCGGGCGCCTGTAGTCCCAGCTACTCGGGAGGCTGAGGCAGGAGAATGGCGTGAACCCGGGAGGCGGAGCTTGCAGTGAGCTGAGATCTGGCCACTGCACTCCAGCCTGGGCAGCAGAGTGAGACTCCGCCTCAAAAAAAAAAAAAAAAAAGAAAGTTAATGAAGGCTGAAACTAAAAAAATAGTAAAGATCAGACGAGGGAAGAAACCATAAGATATTCTGGGTATTCAATGAATGACACTTATTGAACAATTCAGTGTGGTCATGAAAAAAGAGAAGAATCAAAGCATGATTCTCAGGTTTCTAAACTGAATGCCTGGGTGAGTGAGATCCCTGAAGTTGAGGAGGATATTACTGGAGGAGCACATTTGGATAATTCATTCAATTTGTATTTATTGACATTGAAGCATCATTGGCATATCCAGATGGATATATCCAGGAAAATTTGAATATCTGTGATTAAAACTCAGAGCAGAATTCTAGACTTAAAATATAGATTTGTAGATTTCAAAACCATTCATCTGTAAGTGGCAGCTGAAACTATGGAAGAGAGTGAGATCACAAAGGAAATTTTGGAAGAGTTGTGTTCTGGGAGAACATCAAAATTAAGACTGGAATTCACAAATTAGACATTAAAAAAACACCAGAGATGATCAAAGAGAAGAAAGTGGAGTATAGTGGCATAAAGTGATTGATATGGTTAGGCTGTGTCCCCACCCAAATCTCATCTTGAATTGTAAACCCCATAATCCCCATAATCTCCACATGTCAAGGGAGAGACCAGGTGGAAGTAAATGAATCATGGGGGCAGTTCCCCCCAACCCCGTGACTCACATTTACCCCCCTGTGAGTCAATGGAACCTCTTTCCTTTATAAATTACCCAGTTGTGCGCAGTTCTTTATAGCAGCATGAAAATGAACCGATATGGTAATAATAACAAAAGTGTCAAAAGCACAGTTTTGGTAAGGTATAATCTAAAAAAGGTCCACTGGGTTTGACAACAAGGAAGATGGCAGTAGGATTTGGGAAGGAATTAGAAATCAATAGAATTGGGAAATAGTCTGTATATATTTTTTAAAGGATAACAAGAGAGCTATATGGAATCAATGAGAGAAACTTCTGAACATGTTTCTAAGCTTCAAAGAAGCAATCCTAAAAATAAAGGTAGAAGATATTTATGGTAAAGATGAAGAGAGATGGAGTAAAGCCTCCATGGGTAAACGAAGAATCAGAGCCAAGAATAAAGGTGGAAGTTTGGCTTAGAACATTAGAGACACCGTGTCCTATAGAACTAGAAAAAGGGAGATGAGTCACATTGTGGAGAAAGAAAATCTGCTGGTAGGACTTAGAGAAGAAATGTCAGAGGTCAGGAGGGGACTAACAGACAGAAAAAACAGAAGATTCAAGGACTTTGTGGTCTCTAATAACTTAAAGAACAGTGATTTAGTGAGTGACTTAACATGATTAGAGAAATAGGAAGTCATGATAGGAATAATTAAGATACAGCCTCACTGAATTTAAGATTATAGAAATGACACAGTTCATTCTAGATAGACACAAGTTCAGAGAGTTTCTATAGCAAAGAGAGAGTAAAATGAAAAGTAGAGAAAGACTTTAGAGGTGAACAAGCCAAGAAACCTTGGGTTTAGAGTATTTGCATGGTTACTACACATGGATTCATAGTGTTACTAAACTTGGGGTAGACTGTGAAGACTGTTTCCAAGTCTTTAGTGACCAAGAGCTGGGAAAAATGAGTTGGTAGAAAACAGCAGTGATCATGATCTCATGTGACTACATACTTTTACTTGAGAATAAAGGAATATTGGTTGAGAAGTCACATGAGAATGAGAAGACTATCAAGCCCATTCCCAGTGTAAGCCAAAAGTACTTCAGTCTGAATGATAAAGCGTATAGTCAACCTAACTAAGAAAAAAATGGATTTGTAGGAAACACTCAAGTTTCGGCTAAGAAAAAAGGTGGGAAAAGTATTTTGTGCCTAGATCCATGACATAAAAAGAAGGTTAATTAGGTGATTTTCTAGGGTATGTTTGTATGTGTGCTTCTTCAAGTCCCTCCATAACTGACTGCATGATACTGCCCTCCTTTCTTTCTGCTGTAGAAATTCTCCTCAATAGCTTATCATTCTATCCTTACTGTCCTCACGTCAAAGGCTTCAATTAGTATTCCTATGTATATCTAAGTCTTAACAGGCCCAGTTTGAATTCTACCTTTGTTATTAAGCATTCTCTGACTATATAACAACCTTTTTGGACTTTTCTATTTTATGAACCACTATGCACTTTTTGGATATGTCAGTGTGGGGTACATCATTATATGCTGCTCATGAATCACTGTGTTGACTTTGCTCTCGCAAATAGCTGCAAGCTCTTTGAGAGCATAATAGGTATTGTGGCTACTTACTGCTTTGGCTTCTTTTTACTGCTCCATCTCTATTTCTCTGGAAGAATTGCCTCTTGCCAATTTTAGATATATGTTTTTGTTAGAGATAAAAGTACTAGTTAAAATATCCTACCTCATCCCTCCAATCTCAGAAATAACCAGATCACCAAGGATAAACCAATTATAATACTGCATCCTGGTAGAAATGGTGATTTGTTTGTAGGATAGCTAATAAGAGTTCTTCTCTTAGATTTTCCAAATGGGAGCTGGAAGGGAAGGAAAGATACCCTGTCTCTTTGGTTCTCAAGATGTTAGGATGGGACTTCCTAGCTAATGGCAGATGTTTTCTATGATGGTTAATTTTTTTGTGTCAGCTTGACTTGGGCCATTTAGTACAAGACATTTGGTAAAACATTATTCTGGATGTTTCTGTGAGGGTATTTTTGGATGAAATTAACATTTAAATTGATAAGTGAGTAAGAGAGATTGCCCTCCCAAATGTGAGTGGGCCTCATCCGATCAGTCTAAGTCCTGACTAGAGCAAAAATCTGATCATCCCTTAAGACAGAATTCTTCCTTTCTGACTGCCTTTGAATTAGAAAGTTCCTTTTTCCCCTTGTGTTTGGACTCAAATGGAAACATCAGCTCTTCCTGGGTCTCAGGCCTTCAGACTCAGACGAAAACTAAACCATCTCCTCTCCTTGGTCCCTAATTTGCTCACTCTCCCTGGAGATCTTGGGACTTGCAAGCCTCCATACTCTTATGAGACAATTCCTTATAATAAATAATAAACAAACAAATAAAAGGGAATGAATTGACATCTACAGATAAGAGGAAGAGAGAATGAGAGACACGACTTCAAGACACCAAGTCTCCAGTTTTTATTTCATTTCTGATGTTCCTAGGTAATGTCTATAGTATTGTTCCCTTCAATTCTGTGAGCTAACCCAGAATCTTCCAGTAAATTCCTCTGGTGTTCTAATTAGCTTGAGCTGTGCTTCTGATCCTTGCAACCAAAAGAACCCTAACTGAAACAGTATATGTCTTATATGTCTATATTTCCTTTAACACTCAGGACTGTGCAGAGCTCATGTTTGATTCAATAAAAACTTTGATTGATTGATTGATTGATTGATATTGGAATTAGATTACTCCTTTGCTCAGTTTGTTTCTTGTTAGACTCTTGGCCTTCTCAATATTTCATTCTGAGTTTTATATTGAAGAAAATTTATCCAGAATCCTCCTAAGAGATAATCCAACTCTGAGAAACCAAGGCCACTGGCAATAAATAGCCTACATTCTCAAAGAATAAGACAGATTAGACTAACTAGAAACTTTTTGGCTGGCATCACAAAGATTAGATTAGCCAAAAGGAATGTGTTAGATGATTATTTGATCTTGTGTCTTGATAGTGCACATAGTAAAGTGCTGGATGCAGCATCTTGTGAAATCTTGATAACTAAATTAATTTAAATTAGCTGCATATGTAGATCTTAAATATCTGAATATAGCAAACATGAGATGAATATAATATAGAAAGGTAGGTGTCAGGTTGGAATATACAGACTGGCTAATCAGATAATGGGGGGTCAGTTTATCTCTGCTTTATTGAACCATCTTTACTAATAGCATCTGAAGTGGCAAACAGCATGTTAATGAAATCTTCAAAGCACTGGTAAGAATATTAATAAATTAGACAAAGAACTTAAAGAGATATGAGAGATATACTGACAAAATAAAAGGATACTAGATAGGAAAATATTCCTCACATCAGTTAGATCCCAAATGCTTAATTAGAAAGAAAAAGAAAGTAACTAAGATAAAGTTGTCGTGTTTTAAAAAGATGCTAGGAATCAGTATTAAGTACATCGAAAGGTAAGGTTACGTAAAAGCCCAGAAATCCAAGTATAGGTAGAATAGTGTGCATTCAGTCTGAGAATTTTTTTTCAAGAGGAAAAATGCATATCTAATCCTAGAGCAGGGAAGGACTTTTAATAAATGAAAGCAACTGAATAATCCATAAAGAAAAGATTTGTCAGTGTAGTAACTATGTATCATTAAGTATTGGTTGTAAAAAAAAAAAAACAAAATGCAACAAAAGGATAATAATTATTTGTATAAAGTTTTATAAATCTCTGCAGAATAATATGAATAATTCAATAGATAATGAAGTAGTTACATGACAAACAGCACCCAAAAGACAGAAAGTAAATCATTAATAATATATAAAATTGACCAGGCATGGTGGCTCACACCTGTAACCCCAGCACTTTGGGAGGCTGAGTCAGGCAGATCCCCTGAGGTCAGAAGTTTGAGACCAGCTTGGCCAACATGGTGAAATCCCGTCTCTATTAAAAGTACGAAAATTAGCTGGGCTTGGTGGTGCACACCTGTAATCCCAGCTACTCGGGAGGCTGAGACAGGAAAATTGCTTGACCTGGGAGGCAGAGGTTGCAGTGAGCTGAGATTGTACCATTGCACTCCAGCTTGGGTGACAAGAGTGAAACTCTGTCTCAATAATAATAATAATATATAAAATTTTAATCTTATTTTAAAAGATGTAGCATTTTTAACCTTGAAAGTCAACTGGTATAGAAATAATATGCTTACATACTGCTGGTAGAAATAGTATTAAAAGCTAGAATTTGGAGGATAGAACAAAAGGAGTAAATTAAATTAGGATAGACTAATCTGCAATAACAGAGGGACCAAGGACTTTTCATGGCTAATGAAAAGAAGTTTGTCTGTTTATTTTTTCATGTAGGAGTCCTGGTCAGGTGTTCAGGTTGGTGAAGCAGCTAGTATCTGCTCATCCAGGAAGCCAGGTTCCTGTCTGTCATCTTTTTGTTCCATCATCCCCACGTGCACTGTTATCATCTGTGTCCAGCTGGTGGAAGGGAAACAATATGGGGAAAAATGACTGAAAGGTTTTTACAGGCCATTTCTGAAAGTAGCATGCAATGTGTCTATTTATATTCCACTGGGGAGATGGCAGCCACTTGGCCACACTAAGTGCAAGGATCCTGGGAAATGTAGTCTAGCTGTGTGTTCAAAGAAGGAGAGAGCAGAGTGGGGCACTCAGTGAACAGTGTCTGCCACAGAAACTGAAGTCAAAGTCCTGAGCTGTAATGGAATCCATTCACTGTAGCTCCAAAAACGATCAGCCCCAGAAACAAATTAACAAACTTGCATTTATTAACTCTGCAGGGGTTCTTTCATAACAGTCCCATAATCTTTGTAACATCTCCGTGAGATAAGCATTAATGTTTCCATGAGGAAAATGTAGGTCTGAAAGTCTTTAAAAGTATCTGTAAGTCAGACAGCTAGGGAATGGCAGAGCTGAACTCAGGCCTGTCTGATTCCACAACCAAGTTCTTCATTTCTCAGCCTATACCACAATGGATGAAATGAGCCCTCTGTGACTCTAGCTGCTTCATTTTGTTCTGCAATAACTACATGTAATCCATCACTAATTTATACTTACTTAGTCACTCACTTCCAAGTCAACATTTAGTGAGAACTTGCTCTTTGCTGGGCTCTGAACTAGCTAAATTAGTGTACATTATTTCTTTCGATCCCTGCAACCAACCCTTGAAAAAGACATTTTTTATTTCCCACTATGTGTGAACTTGGCAAGTCCGCACAACGAGTAGGCAGTAGTTCCAGATTGCAAAGCTCAGACTCCTTCCCATAACCCCATGCAGTGCCCACACTCACATGCACCCACTTTCCCAGACTACATACTAGAGTATTCTTTAAGAGATGGCTTAATACACAAAACCTACCTCTAATCTCAATGAGCTACCAGTTAGCTGGGGAAGACAAAACACTCACATATGCTCACATGTACACACTCAATGCACACATAGAAGGAATATGTAGGCTGAAGATGACGGTGAGGGTATCAACAGTGTGTAATTCAGACACAGCCAAAATGAATGTATAGTGGAGATGTATGGAACAGTTTCTTGGAATCAGGAGGATTTGAAATGGGCGGATTAAGAGAGACAGTGGGAGCCAGGGAGAAAGGAAACAAGACAGAGGTCTTCCAAGGTGGGAGAAAGGGAGCTCAGCCAGGGAATCTGGTAACAGGGTTGGCCCCATGCACGCAAGTCCCATGGAACACTATCGGGCCAATAATGTTGGTTAAAACAAGAAAAAAAGAAAAATGCTTCACAAACACAGGTTAACAAGGTGTTGGCTCTGTTCTTTTCCCTTCTAGTGTGAGTGATCTGCATCCTAATTCAAAGTCTCCTCTGAAGGGGTCCAATTCTTGATTTAAAATACCTTCCCCTCCCCCTTTTTTATGAATGTGCAAATGTTATAATGCAAAGGTGAACTGAAAAGCTCTTTGTCTTCAGAGACTGAAATATATTGCCCTAATATTAGTTGATGATATTGCTCTTGCAACAGCTGTTTTCCTATTAATATATGTGCAGTTTACTTTGTTTATCCAGGCTTATACCAAGAGATCTTACTGGAAGGTAGAGTAGATACCTCAGGGAGAAGGGTAGAGAATTCCTTGGCTCCAAAAATCTTATTTTAATGTGTAGCCAAATTGCCTTCTATCCCAGAAATGATATAAATACATTTTAAAGAAAAATGTACTAGAACTTCAGAAGAGGTGTGTGGAGGTCCTTTTTTTTTTCTTTTTAATGAAAATGATCATTAAAACTCCCCCTGACTAAGATTATAGCTTTAGGGGCAAAGGCCTCACAAGCTGACATTTTAAAACTGTAAGGCAGTCCAGTTTCAATCAGGTACTTACTGGATCCTTACTAGGTATAGATTCTAAGTACTCACTGTGCAACTAAACTTTGCTTTCAAAAATCTCAACCAAGGATTCGAAGATATTTTTCCCGTTGATGGTATAAAACTGCACTTTTATGTTGTATTTTAGGCATTCATTAACTCTTTTAATAAATACTAGTTTTTTTTTTCTATGAGCCAGGCACTTCTCTAGGTATATCAAGAATATGGCAGTAAAGCAAATAAGATAGAGGAATAAACAATCTAGAATATGTTGCATTTGGTGAAGCAAAGTATCTCAAAATGATGGGTGAGGGGGTGGAGGGGTTTTTTTGTGTGTGTGGACTGGACAGGGGAATCCTCTAGGATCATGTGAAATTTGAGAAGAAATGACCTGAATGAAGTGAGCCAGCAAGACCTGTGGATATTTGGGGGGAATGTCATTTTAGGCAGAGCTAAGAATATGTTCAAAAGGCCTCAGAAAGGAGTAGACTTGGAGTGTTTGAAGAACAACAAAGAAGGCAATGTGACTGGCAAACAGTGACTAAGGAGAAAGCCATGAGAGGTGAGTCAGAGAGAAAATGAGCAACTGGGTAAATGTGGGTCAATTTTATTTCGGGTAATGTTGAAAACCTTAGAGCGTTTTGAATAGAGAAGGGATATTATCTAAATTATTTTGTGAAAGTTAGTCCTAGTTGCTTCTTGAGCATAAACAGTAGTGGGGCACGTGTTACAGCAGAGAAACACTTAGGAGGCTATGGTGATAATTTAAGAGGGAGAAGACAGTGGTCTGGACCCCTTGGCAGGGGTGGAAGGGGCGGGGTAAGAGTGAGGTATAAATGGTGAAAGGGTGATTTTCTGAGTATACTTGAACATAAATTGGATGGAACTTTTTTGGTCACTTGTATTTAGGGTATGAGGAAAAAAATACAAATCAAGGATGAATCCAAATTTGGGGACCTGAGTAAATGAAAAGTGGAGATGGAATTTAATAAACTGAGGAAGTTGGCGGAGGTTGGATATTTGGGGTGGAAGTCTTTTTCACATGTGAAGTTTGAGATGCTATTTTGATAGCCAAGTGGAAAGATGGGCAGATGAGCGAATGGCTGGACACAGGAATCTGGATTTCAGGGAAGAAGTCAGAGCTGAGATATAAATATGGAAGTTATCAGGGTATAGTCTAGTTTAAAAGCTTTGACTAGGTAAGTTTACCTAGTGAGTGAGCAGAGAATAAATAAAGAATTCTGAGAAAGTAGTGCTGAGGCATCCATCCTATTACCTAGAGGAAGGACGTATAAAAAATAATCGTGCAATGGAGACTGAGAAATCACTGTCAGCGTGTAGGAGGAGAACCAAGGGAGAAAAGTGTCCTGGAAACCAACTGGATAAATTATTTCTGCAAGGAAGGAGGATTGAGAAGCAGGTGGACAGCAACCAGGGCTCCAAGAGTAGATCTAAACAGAGGAACTTTCCAGATTTGACAGCCCATGATTCAATTACTTGCCCTGGGTTCCGACTGCCTCACAGGGTTTGACTGAAAGTTACTCGGTGTTGGGGGCTCATCTCTGACGTTGCACCTGCTCTTACTGAAAGCAGTAGCTCTTGCTGCTATCTTAGGTTGACACCTTATAGTTTCTAATTATTTCCAACTAAAGAGGAATACCAAGCAACCATTTAAAAAGAATCGATGATTATACATCTTTACTTAATTGAGGGTTTCTTCCTACATCATCATTGTTATCATACAGTCATTGTTGGTGTCTTCATTATCTAATCACTTTTACAGGGTCTGTATTTGCCATTGAACTAGGATCTTTACATACTCACTCTGTTTTAGTCTTGGCAACCATCTGTGAGTTAGGTATTTTTGTTTCTATTTTAATGCATGAGAAAACTGACACAGGTGGGTAAAGTGCTTGATTGTAAATGGCAGAGCTAGGGCCCTGGAGTGTCTAAACCCAGAGTCCAATGCTCTGAATTGTTCCCCTGCTTCTGATTTAGTGACTTTCACGTGCTTGGTTTACTTTCAGCAAAAGAAATTTTATTTCATTTAAAGAAAAATAAATACCAGGACACTTACCAATAATCTGAGAAAAAGTTGCTGTAAATCTTCCAGAAACCCTTACTCCATCCATCCCTTAGACCAATGTTTTGTCTAATTCCTGAAGGTTGAGACTCCCTCTTTAGATGTTAGCACACTTTACACACCACCTCCATTTCTATCCCCACTCCCAAGAATTCCTCTCATTGCCTATTAAAGTATGAGGGGTTTTGTTTTGTTTTGGTGGAGACCGGAGATGGCAGACAAAGCACATCTATGGTCTTCATTACACATATGACATGCATTACCTCACTATTTATATTCTTCTCCAAATTCAGGCTTTCAATTACTTCTGTCTACAGGCTTGGTTTAAGGCTAAATTATATTTATTTTGCAAATAATATGGAAGGGAAAGGTTGATCTCCATCCTTTATATTTGCTAGTTTCGAGTCTCTAAATATGTTAGGGTCCATCATTTCTACCCTTGTTAAATTATTATATGTATAGAATATTTATGCATATTTGTGTTCGACTTGGAAAATATTGATCACTTTTTACCTATATCACATTTATAGTGTAAGCACTGTTACTATGGCTTTTTATGTTAAACGTTTGAGATTCAGTTGACCATTTTGAAAGTTAAAAAAAAAAAAAAAAGTGAGATTTGTGCTGCTTCTAAGCCAGTGAAACTGAGCTAAACTCCATTTGCCTCTTTATAAGATATTCATTTCACTTCTCAGCTTAATGAAAACCAGAATAATATTTTGGTAGCCATGGAAATTGTACTCCACCATTATTTTTGATTAATGCACATTTTTTGTTCTACTTGTAGAATTTTTATCTCATCATAAAACTTTCATTAATATTCCAATGACTTTTTCAGAAACTATTCCTCAAAAACCAACAGAAACATGTTAATAACTTGATGAGGGTATGAGCTCCACTGAGCTTCTCATCATTTCCAACAGCTCAACAAACGTAAATTTGAAGCTGTCGTCTCAGAATTTCCTTTTCAACCTACAGAATACTTTTAGAAGTGAAATTTTCATGTTAAATTTTATAAGAACATGACAGCAAATTTCCAGTGCTATATGCCTACTCTAAATAGCAATGCTAATAGCCATGGACAAATACAAAAAGACATAAGCCATTAGCAGTTCTACAAACTAAAATAGAAAAATTCTGAAATAAAAGCAAAATTCAGGACAGAGGCAAGTTCTATTAACTAACCTGTGGGCCCCTCTTTGGCCTCATCTCTCATCACTTCTTCTTATTTATGTCTGTCATTTTATTTTTTTCCATCAAAAATGATAAATGATCTGACTCTCCAGTCATATCCACCACCTTCCAACTTCTTAGTCATCAAGTTCCTCACATTCCCAGTTCTCCACCAAAAAATTCCCTGTCTCTGCAGTGGCTGCCCTGATGCCTAGAGTAGGTGCAGGCACTGTTGGGTAATTATTTAGCACTTGTAATTCTCGCATTATAACATTTATTACACGTTAATACCATGGATTCTTCGTTTGACTCTCGTCAACATGAGATTTGGGGCAATGAGAGCAGGGACTCAGCATTTTATCCAACAGATTATCTATCACACATTATATGTTTCATACTATGTGTTGAAAAACTGAAGTGCAACATTAAAGGAGGTAAATAAATGAAACATTTATGTAGTGGTGGAGTGCAGTTTATGAGAGTTCAGGCTTCCTTACATTGACAGTGCTGGATTCAAATCACAACAACTTGGACACTTATTTGTTTAATTTACTGACCTTGGGTAAATTACCTAATCAATTGGAATTTCAGGTCCTTTTCTATGAAAATGGAGAGAAAAATAGGTATTTCATCAGATAATTATGGTGCCTATACAATGAAATAGTTTATATGGCATTGTGTTTGGGATATCAAAGTATCAAATATATATTTCTTCCTGTTATTATTAAACAACATTATTGCTAAAGAATAACAAGATATGCCTACAGATGAGAGTATGAATTTCTTTTGCTGCAGTGATTATTAATTTCGGTGGTAAATAAAAAATAACTAATGGAAAAGGATTACACAATAAAAATGATAATTGTATAATAGTGTGTTGAATCTCCAACCACAATCAACAAAGATTAGAATGTGGCATGACATTAGTCAGCCTGCTAAATTCTCCATTAGACATCAAGTAAAATTTATGTTATCCCTTTGTGCTTATTTTTGATAATTAGAGAAATTCAGATTGAATTGCATGTGTAATAAACTAAAAGACAATCACTGGCAGAATTAACAATCAAATGTCTTCCAAAAAAGTATAGAAGCTTTGAAAAAAAATCAAGATATAATCTACATAGTGAAACACAGAAAACTAAGGATATAACAGTGTAGGAAAATAAAACCAACAAATAAAACTAAAATTCATAAAACATTGCAAATACATAGCCAACGATATTAGTTACAAAATATGTGCAAATACATTAGACATCGTATTAAAAATTAGGCCTTTCAGAATAACATTTTAAAATTCCATATAATCTTCCAAGAACAAAATAACCTTGTAAGTATTAAAATGAAAGATTCATTAAGGATAAACAGAAATTCAGTTTTTTATAGTTCAAGTTTTCTACAACAAGCAGATATTACCTCTTTAGGGAGAAAATGAACTAAGGTTATACATGTCAAGACCTCAGAAGGGTGCCTGGCACAGAGTAAGCTCTACTTAAGGGTTTATAGTACTAGTCATTGCTGTGGCTATGCTAGTGCCATCTGAGTAATGCATCAAAGTCAAGACATCAGCAATAGTATCACAGTCAAGTACCCTCCTAGGCTTTAGGGTGAAATTGGTCAGATTTGTGGGAAGACCCCAGGGTGAAATTCCCTGCAGTGATTTCAGTTATTTCTGCTGTGGTCCATTCATCATTATCATAACCCTTATTTGAAGACTAATGAGTGACATATAGTAGATACTTACTTTCATTATTTTCACTAAAACAGCAAGAATGACATTTAAATTGCTCTTCAGTTTACGAAGTGGTTTCAGCCTTATTTTCTAAGGTAGTAGGAAACTTAAGCTAATTTTCATTGAATTACTTGCCCTCCCCTATCATGTAAATTTAGCTATTGTATTCATTTAATTCATTCATTAATTCACTTGTGAATTACTTAGCAGACCTTGTGCATATATATACACACACACACACATATGTGTATATATATACACACACACACACAGTGAGTGAAAACATGCATGATCCCTACCCTCTTAAAGTTTATTGTGTATTAAGAGGCAACACTTAATTTGTTATCCAAACTGAAGGAAGAAAAGACAGTTCTACGAAAGGTTATAGCATATAACCAGCAAGTCTATCACCTACTCAGGGCAAGGACAGGTTTTCACAGAAGGTCTGTTATGGCCAAGGGTTGTTATTAACATATCTTCCCTGCCATGTACATGGCTCAGTTTATCTTTTTAACATCTAGAATGCTGATTTACCAGAATGAGGAAATTTATATTCAATGGATCCTCTGTTCTGATCACCTGAACTAACTTTGTAATCTATCAGTTTATACCTTGTTTTGTTAAACCCCGTATATTATGTCTTCTGAAAATATACATTTTGCATTCATTAGTCAGTAAAAACCACATTCAAAAAACTACTGGGGTGGGAAAACAGAACAGACACTCAAATGGGCTGTTATGTATCCAGAGTGAAACATTTTCAAACAGGTTTATATTTTGGAAGGAGCCACATAGCTACTTACCCAGCACGCTCTACCCCAGCATGAGTGGAGGGTTTTACATAGGTCAGTTGCCCTGTACTACCCCTAGAGATTGGGCCACATCTGAAAGAGTTACCTGGGTATGAAGGAGAGAAGCCAGGTAGTGTATTGCCACAGCTATCTGGGGCTCTTTTGCAATGCCTGTAAACAAATTTATTAACGAAAAAAATAGTTTAACAAATAATGCCTAAATGCATTCCTCTTGTAAGAACGAAAACATTGGTAATAAGATTAAGGTTGCCTTTGACTCTTACATATCCTGTGTATCCTTGTATATCCTATAGGGATATCCTGTGTCATCTATGAAGCTAACCACTGTCACTGATGTGGTGTTTTTTTCAGAACCATTTTCTCTGAATTTATACATATGTGTGTGATACTAATTTCACTAGTTTTGTTTCCACAAATAGTATTTTCCTGAAGCTGTTTTTTGTAAACTGTTTTTTAACCAAAGAAAATATCTTACAGATTTTCCATGACAATAGAAATAGATCTACTTCATTTAAAATATATATATTTTTTAGAGACAGGGTCTCACTCCATCACCTGGGCTGAGTGCAGTAGCACAATCATAGCTCACTGCAGCCTTAAGCTCCTAGGCTCAGGTGATCTTCCACCTCGGCCTCCTGGAATTAAAGATGAATGCCACCACACCCAGCTTACCTCATACGTTTTTATTGCTGCAGAATGTACCAAAATAAGAGTATACCAGAGTTCACTCATTCCCCTAATGATTGGCATGCAGGTTTTTTCCTATTTTTTACCCAGAACAAACAATGCCACAGTGAATATTCTTGTAAATATACTAGCTGATCTTTTTCAAGGATATCATCATATATATATATATAGTAATAGATATATATTCATATATAATATATAATATCAATATATTAATGTATATCATATATTCATATATATGATAATATAGATATATATTCATATATATGGATGTGAGCTTGTAAAAATTTTAGAAGGCTTGTCTGTCACTTTATAATTTTGTAGTTTACAAGGAACAACTTTAAATAATATTCAAAAGTCAGAATGGCATGAGCACCAGCCCAGCAGAAATGAGGCACCACAGAGCCAGGACAGGTGTTTGCCAGAAGTATTTGGTATTCTGTGAGTACTTTTCCTTTCTGCCCAAATACCCACACAGGGATTTGAGTTTTCAGTGCTGTTATTCAGAAAACATTTTTACTCTCTTGAAAATATTTCTGTGATCGTATTTGATTATTCACACTAGCAGTGGTGCACATCCCAGACCAAACAGCACATAAGCCAAAGACTGTGTGTGTGTGTGTGTGTGTGTGTGTGTGTGTGTGTGTGTGTGTGTTGCACAGGTACATTATGGCTGATATAAAAACAAATATTGATTATTACTTTTAACAAAAAATATAACTCAATTTGAATATCTAAATAAGTATATAATAAACATTTAATTAAGCACATAATTTTAAAAGAATATTTTGTATGATAAACAAAATGGGTTGGGATATTTCTCAATAAATACAGTATTATTTTCATCTATTCTAGTGCAAATGTTATCAACAGTTTAGACTTTTCTGGAATTTTGTGTGCTTCTGACTTTTGCATATCGGTTCCCCTCAAGAAGCTTCTCTAGCTTTTTAAATTGTACCTATGGATTCTTAAGGAACTAGTACCATGACTTCTAAGCTTTCATACTCACTTAAAAAATGGTTAATTAAAACTTTCATAGTTTAAGTAAGAAGCTAAGTGCGGGCTAGGCGGTTCTACTTAAGGGCGTTTCTTTCATCCTTTCCATGGCCGAGAATCAGAAAAAGAAGGAAAAGAAACACATGGGGCGTTCCCTTTGCTGAGCTTTCAAAAATGCCTTGTGATTACTTCAAAAGAATCTGAAAGAAGTACTTTTCTGTTTAATAATTAAACAAGAATGCAGCATGTCTTTTCCATAGTTTTTCTTCTAGGAAAATAAAAAATGGGAGTAGTATGGCATGTTGTCTTCTGTGGAGTACATTTCCATCCACCAATTGGAAGCTCCTACCGAGTTATAACAATACATCATAGAATATTATTTCCTTTAGCAAAACACTAGCAAAGATTCCTACCCTCAAACATGGCTAATCTCTTACCAAACACTTTCATGCTAATAGAAAAATTTAAAATAAATTAGAAGAGGATTTTCAAAGCAAATCAGAACTGGTGATCTGATGGCACCCAAGAGAAGGGAGTATGGCCCACTCCTATTAACCACTCCCCTTTCCCCAGTCGCTCGGAAATGTAGTTGTTCAGAACCTTCTTGATTCAAAAGCAACTGAAGCCATCTTTCATTCAAAGTGCTCATGACAGAGGGATCTTGGGAAGCAATTTCCAATCTTATGATTTTAGACTCTATTAAGCCTCTTGTTCTTATAATTATCTTCACATTTTCTCCATGACTTTACATAGATAGCAGAATAAAGAAGCTTCAATTTTGATTACAGGATTGTTTTAATCTCATGACTTCCTCATATCCACTTTTTCTCTTTAATTTCTAATTTGAAACATATTAAAATAATAAAAAAATTCAATGATTCTAACACTAATTATTTGACAGGTCTAAGATCCTCATCTCTCAAACATCTTACTTATTTCAAGGAAGCACATATAATTTTAAGCATTAAGAAAAAATTAATTTTAATTTATTCTGTAAATGAGGAACTTTATTTTTAATTTGATAACATACCAGTCTATTCCAACTGAATTTGAAAGAGAGAAATAGTATACTGTTGCAATCCCAAAATCAAAGTTTCTTACTCTTTGCTATACAGATGAGCCTGGCGTTTTTCATTGAAAAACACTTTCATTCTACAAATTACAAGATAGGTGTGTTTATTGGTCATATAGAACTCTGATCTAGGTATCATATCAGGCTCTTGGACACAAAGATAAAGAAGACTCTGGCTTTAAGGCGCTCACAATATAATAAAATGCAACATTGCTAGCACTACAAGGTGTAGTAACGACATGCTGGTGAAACATTATGGGCACCAAATGATTCCTTCCCACCAAGGGAACCCTCAGGAGGGTGTCTGAAAGGTAGTAGTTTATCAGAAAAAGCAGAATTGCAAATGAGTAGATATTGAGGTATATTTTAATAAACTCGGTGTATAGCTATTTAAAAAACACTTTGAAGATATATACAGATATATGTACAATTTCTTCCTACGTTAGTAGTTTGCAAGGTGTATTTACAGAAAGCTGTCACAAGGGGCGAGATGCAAGCCAAGCAACGTTCTATTTTCTCCCTCTACCTTCCTTCAACAGCTGCCCCCATTTCAGGAAGAAAAGCTCTGCTTTTAGCTGCATATATATATGTAATTTGTCATTTATTTGTTTTGTAAATTTAGACTGTTGTGTGTGTATATATGTCAGTATGTGTACATACACATACGTATATGTATGTAAGTATATACATATATTTTAAAATTAAGTCACCACTAGTAATAGACATACAGACATACAGATAGACCTATATACAAAAAAATAGAAGTTCAGGCTTTGAAAATAAAAGAATCTCCAACAAAAACTTTTGTATTACAAATCCACTTTCAGTTAGAGAATCTGTGTATAATGAAAACAAAGAGGTCAAGTGTAAATGGGGCACATCTTCTCCTTCACACTGAGAGAGTGACTTGCTAAGACTGCAGCATTTCACATTTGAAACGATTCTGTGAAATTACAGACTCGGATTTATCTACTCTTTTTTCCTGAATTCTTCAGCATAGCACATTACTTTTAAAACAAATTCAGAGCTCTATACTAGCCTTTAGAATACTTTTTAAAACTCTGAGATCTACTTGTGCTCAATCATTTTTATTTGCCAAGAAAATTCTTTTATATTTTGAGGAAGAAGAGTAAAACTGTTCCTTTGGAGTTATCATGTATAAATTCTCTTTGGAGCAGTGTAGTGACAGGAGGAAGAGATGAACAAATTTCCTTTATTCGTTGTCTGCAAGGTCTTCATATCAAAATGCAGAGGTGATCAATAGGTTAAGTATCATCACAATTATAAAATTGTTGAGATTGAAAATAAGTTTTCTCCTGTTTATATTAGACTGAATCTGCCCAATTGAGTCATGTTTTTGCTATATGCACAGAAACACACACACACACACACACACACACACACACAAACACACAGGCTTGCACCTTCCAAGAGCCTGATTTGTCTTGAGAAATGAAACAGGAGACTAAGAAATGGTGACAAATAAAAAACTTTCCATGCCGAGGAGAAATGCAGTAAGTTTAAGAACTGGTTATGGAAACTTTTTTAGGGAAAAGACACTCTTATTTTTCTCTTGGCCTTGGATAGCTCTTAGAGGATATTTTGTTTGGATTAGGAGAGAGAAAGAGAGAGATAAACCACTCTGCCTATGAAATCAAATGGCTTTCAAAGGAGGAACAAGTGAACCTGGGGAAAAAGTGGGAAACTAGGAAGAAAGTGTATCTTCAACATCCTGAGGGGATAAAACCGTATTGAGAAAACAAACGGAAATTTCCTAGTGTGTAATGACTGAGGCTTTTAAGAACAAAGTCAACTATTTTTTCTTTATAAGTTGACTGTGGCCCACTGTGATATATCCACCTTCCAACCATTCTATGATCCCACCTCTCATCTGCTGATTCAAAATCCTCAGTAAAATCCACTACATACATAATCTTTAGTAGGTGATATTTGGGGAGACTACATCATATCCAGTAATATGGTATGACATGAAAACTAAACAGTGTGTACAGGTGATTACAAGCAAAGCAATGATTGAGAATCTAGCAGAAGCTGCAGTGCCTACAGGAATGATGAGCTTCTGATCCTAAGATTCTTCAGGAGTGTGGGGATGGTGAGAGACTGAGTTTCTGATCAGCAGTGGGACAAAGGCAGGCTGATCCCAGCAAACCACAGACTTGGAGACATTCTACAATTTGATCCATGCATTACATTTCTTGTTGTTCCAGAAATGGCTCACTAAAACCTACATTTGGAATGCAATAGAAGAAAAAAGAAAAAGAAAGAAGAGAAAGAGGTGGCAGGTGGAGGGAAAAGAATAGAAAAAGGAAAGAAAAATGCAGAGGAGCTTTACTCCAATCCCTACAATTCATTTAGTCTCTGCTATTTTGGTAACTTCTCTCAAATCAAAGCCTCAATATGTCATCAGACATTATATTAAAGAGCCATCCCCATCTGGCTCCAAAATGTCTTTTAAGCCATATTTCCCACTACGTCTATGTCTTGTAACTCAGACTATTGGCTGATGACTCCTGGGACTAGCAGAAACGGGGGCTAATTTACATTGGGCAGACCCTTGCTTCCTAGTAAAGGAGTAAGGCATGGAGAAGAGCTTTGGCAAAGCACCTGCAGCCCCAAGAGGGAAGCTATTCAGGTCAGGCATCTATTTTCCCTTTCCTGGATTTGGCTTGGGTTGGAATGAGGCAAGTAGAGTGTAGACATCTTCTATCTACATAACTAGGAGGATCTTACAATCACCTTGGAGGGCAAAATCCAAGAATGTGCTTTGTTATACATTACTTCCGTTATTTTCTGTCTTTCACTATATTGAAAAGCAAAGAATGTGACTTCTTTGTTCTTCAGGTTTCCCTTTATTGGTACATTGGAGACTCACATCTATTGACCTGAATAAGAGAGAATGACAGGTTTAAAGGGAATGTGTACAGAAGAGAAATACATTGGTCACAATTTAACAAACTCACCTTGCTCTTATCAATAGTTGAGAATTGTGATGACTCAGTCACTGAAGTGAAAATTTCCTTTTATTAACTATCAAGAGCTTGATAAGCAAAAGGAAGAAACAACAGCATTTGGTGCCTGTTCAAATGGTGCAGCTTTCTCCTACCATCCTTTTATTCACTAGGCTACCACTGCTTGGGATTTCAGCACACCACTGTTTCCAGCCTTGCTTATCCATATCCATTTCTTTGGAATTCTCAGGTCTTCATAGAATTTCCTTGGAATTCTTCAGGCTTCTTCTCAGTATTCTGATCCTTGCTCTATCATCTTCCCTGAAGGCTTTTCCTTACCCATCTCTAAAAATAACACCCAACACATCTCCAAACATACACATAGTCACTTTCATTCTATTTTCTGCCTAGCATTTCTCACAATGTGAAATCCACTCATCCTATCTATATATCATCTATCTGTTTATCCATATCGAGCATCTATTATCTTTTTATCTATAAAGTAGCATCTTTCTTTTTATCCCTATCATTTATTGTCTATTATCTATCTATCATCTACAAATTGTTTTTCTCTATCTTTATAAAATATTCCCACTAGAATCTAAGCTCTGTAAAAGTAAGGACCTTTTCTGCAATTCCCTGCTCTATCCGCAGCACGTAGAACAGTACATCCAACACATAGTAGGTGGTTATGAATGAATAACACTTAAAGGAATTTTATGTACAGCATTCATCTACTCTTCTTTGTTTTCAATACATGTGTTAATGACAAATGATTATTATCCATTTCTCAAAATTGGGCCAATGAAACCTCTAGCTATTTTTGTTCACTAACAAAATTCTGCCTAGATTGCAGTAAGTTCATATATAATTTTTAACCTTTGCAACCATTTAGGCTTTTTGACTAAATCGAGTTAATCCTTCCTCAAACTAATATGAACTATTAAGATTTTAGTAATGTAATGATGTATGATTCACCAGATATCTCAAAATCCCTTTTCCTTTGTTAAATAAGATCTAAAGGAAATGACTAATTAGTCAATTTGAATGATTTCCAAATAACACCACCAGCCAGCCTGTGTTTGTCTATACTACCAAGGTGAATTATTCATTAGCATTTATGAGAAGTGCCTGAAGAACACTAGCAGTGGGAGTAAAACAACCTGGAATGGTTTTTAAATGACCTTCCAAGCAACTTGGATTAACAGTGGCATTATTCTCCCTGTACAAATTGAGTTAAAATTTTCCCTGTGTCAGGTTTCAAAAGAAGGCAGTGAAGGAGTGCTGCCTCACGGAGAAATGACCTTCTGCATCTCCCAACATTTTAGATTCTGCTTTTTTCCCTGTGTAGTGACTGTGTGGGTGTATGTGTGTGTAAGAGAGGGACAGAGATGCATAGAGACAGAGAAGCAAAGAAGCAGAGAGAGGAGTGAGGAGAATCAGAAACGGAAAGAGAAGGAGGAAGGAAATAAAAACACAAATGAGAGAGAAAAATCTGAAGGAAGGAAAGGAGATATGTGGTCATGAAGGAAGAAAGAGAAAGAGAATAAATAAATATAGGGAATAAAAGCTAAAAAGCAGAAGGAAGAAAGGGAAAAATGGAGGGTCAGAAGGAGGGAGAAAATCCAGAGGAGTGACAGATTCAGAGGCAAGCTTTCCTTTGAGTTGGCATACCAGGCTGCCAGAGTCCCAAGAGTTCTCCCAGGTGTGCAGAATCACCTGACTTTATACTGATTAAAAGTGTAAATTGCAACACAAAAAGAAAGAAAAAGTAATTGTCATGTTGTTTCTCTCCAGTGAGGTCACACTCCTTGGTTGTAGCTGAGCCTGCTGCTAGGCACACTCCTCTTGTTTAATAAAATTGTATTAACTTTATCCCTGCCCTTGATTTGTGGCTTTCTCACGTTGTGAGGAATAAATAATAAATGATTGTAAAGTACTTGTACATATGAAATGCCACATAAATGCTTAATAATAATCAGCTTAGGCCAGGAAGCCAGGGGGGTTGAATAGAAATCATTGCACAAGGCCATTCTTGTTTATGTGGCTAAAATCATCCTGTGTGCTGTCTCCACTTCAAATCATCCAGCAGATTTAATTTTCACCCATTCAAGAATCTACTTCTCTGCAAACTAAACAACCTTTGTTCCTCCATCCTTATGGTAATGTCATTTATAATGGTGGAATATAACTGCAGCAATTCATCTTTGCCTTTTCATTTCAGCTATGTTTTTGCAGCACTCCTTTCCCTCCTTGTTAGCCCTTCCAAATCCCCACATACACGATTTTGGGTCATCACTTCTTACCCCATTGGGGATGCCTGCCCTATTTTGATTAGCTTTGGAAACATATCTGTCTCCCGGTCTTGGATTTTATTGTGTTTGTGTTTCGGAAAAGCAAGATAGCTCAGTTGGTCCTTCCTTGATGGTCTTCATCTATGCATTCATTTAATCCTCTATTCATTCAACACTTATTGTTGGAGTCTTGTGCTGGGCACTAGGAATACAATGGAAATCAAGATGAAAAGAGTTCGCATTCCTTAAAGAAAACACACAGGGTATTTCTAGCATAGTTTGGAAAATGCTACAACTAGAGAAGTGCAGAGAGTTAAGGAAAGGTAGCATGTAAGTGGAATGAAGTAGGAAATTCTGCTAGGGCCGGAGCTTATTTTTTTGTTTTATTTTAAAATATCTTTATAATCATTTTTATATACTATTTAACCTAGCTGAAACTCACCTGGTTTGACCTGTGGTTGTGGATAGAAGGGAGTTGTTCAGACCTAGGGAAAGAGCCCAGGACTGGCCTCTCCTTGTCATTTGGCGAGAGGAAGGAGGGTGCTCTCCATCACCTCTGCTGCAGTTCCTGGTGGTTGGAACCCAGACTTTGAAGGCTGGCAAGAGTTAGCCCTTTTTGTCTATATGATTGTTGATGTTAGACTTAGAGTCTATAACTTCAAAAAAGAAGATATTTTCTAGACTTGTATTAGTACATATAATGACAAAAGTAGAACATGCTTATTGTAGAAAAAAAGTTGAAAATAAAGCTGAGCAAAACTAAATTAACCACAATTGCATCACCCATTAGGGACCATATTTATCATTTAATACATGTCCCTTCAGATTCTTTTCTATGCTTATATGTAAATGTGCCTTAAGGGACACAGTCCCCAATCCCATAATTTTACTTTTCTTATCAATGGGAGACTGTACTCTACTCTGCACACATACATACTGGTTTATTACCTTTTTAAAGACAAAATATAAAATATATATATTATATTATATATAAAATATATAATGAAATGTATATACAATACTCATAATTTATATTATATCATGTCAAAATTGTTTTTATCATGATTCTAATGACTGTTTCATACTCTATTACACAATGTGGATTAGATTTAAAATTTTAGATCTGTGTATGTCTAGCTGAAGCTGAGCGCTCCTTAAAACTGGTAAAATTAGCCTGAGTAGCGAGTATGCTGGCATGAGAGTTATTTGTACATTGGCCAGTTTGCCCTCCAGAGAAGCTTGGAGCCGCGCTTCTACTCTGAATCTCCAATTACGTCAGACCTTTCCACATCCCTTAGCTCTCCTTCTTATAAGCCTCACATACACCCTTTTGCCAAGTGGAGTACTTTCAAGGAAGGACGTATGTTTGAAGCTCGAACATTTATTTTTCTCTACTCTTCATTCATTCCTGTGTATGAGAATGTAGTGGCTTGGTTTTCAAAACAGGTGGAGAAGCGCTGTAGCGTGTATAATTGTTTTGTGGTGAAACAATCAACGTCCTATGTTTACATTCTTCCTGCTCCCTTCTCCATTCAATTAGGCTGTTCTTACCAGGGGGAAGGTTTTCAAAGCTCAGATGAAGTGATTACCCTCATGATTAACTAATTCATCGACAAGAAATGGAAGATTGGGAAAGAGTAATAATGCCCTCCAAGCTGTTTTTCTCCACCACTCCCTTGTTCTCATTCGCATTAAAATGCTGTGTCTCAATCATTAAATGCAAACATACATGTTGTCATTGGCCATAAACAAAGATGCCAACAGCAGGAATTCATAAGCTTTCTGAAGTCTCAAGCTCCTTCGAGAAATCTGCTCAGCTACAGACTCTCTCTCTAAAGGGAAAATAACTTTGTGGCATGAACTGATAAGGTGTTTCAGTTCACACGGATAAGGCACCCCCGGAAAAGCTCCGAGACTCGCTAGGGTGAAAATCTCTGGTTAGACAAACAAACAGACCAAAAAAAAAAAAAAAAAAAAAAAGACAGGCCAGAAGGAATCAAAAGTAGAAAAGTAGATGGACAAGAAGTTTACCGTGCCTTGCCTGTACTATCTGTGCCTAAATTTGCAATGAAACACTTGAAATTCTTCAAGTGTTATTTATTTAGTTATTTAGGTAGTTTGCAAGGGGACCAGTGAGGTAGGTGAGTATTAGAAGAGTGGATTTTGGCAAAGCATATATTACGGGAGAAATCAAATGGTGATTGTGGGGGCATGGCTGATATTGAAATCTATTTGCAAGCCTACTTTCAAGGCTGCATGTTTTTCTTGCCAAGTGCTATCAGCCATAAAATGTCCAAGGCAGTGGGCCACACCCACAGCTTCATGCTCTGCTACTTGGCATTCCTCTAGTTCTTCCTCAATTGTCATATCTCCACAGGCCATAACAAGGGACAACAGTCAGCAGCAATTCAATTTCGACCTCCATCTGCTGGCAATAAGAACATAAGGGAGAAATTAATGTACACTCACATACTTGTCATTACAGTAGCCCAAATTTGCTTTTATAGTGTGACTTTCTTCCAAGGAAATTTAAAAAAAAGTTTTCATTCAAATTCCCAAACGTCAACTAACCTGATAGAGGACTAAAATAATCATCTCTATTTTTTGAAGGCACAAAGATGCTAAAAATTTGTCCAGGGCCACATAGCACTTTCATGGAAAAGTATGGATATCAGAAAAGCTCTCTGAAAACCATTTTGACATGTCTTAAAAGGTTGACATCCAATATCCAAGCCAGAAAGCAGGTTATATTAACATTTAATCAGATTGTATAAACATACAGCAAAATATTTGTGTTCTACTACCTAACACAGTATTACTTCACTCATTTTTCTCCTTTTATTCTCATTACCAAAACCCAAGACCCATGATTTGACATTTACCAGCTCTATGATCTTGAGCAAGTTACTTAATCTTCTTGTGCCTTTACATTTTCCTCTGTGAAATGGAAATAATAATAGATGCCAACTCAGATTTGTTAAAAGGATTAAATGAAAAATTCTTAGAAGATTCCCTTAGAATATTTCCTAGCATATACAGGGTATCCTGTAAAATCTGGAAACATAGGTATAATCTTCTTACACATTTGACAGGTTGATGAAAGATGAACACATTGAGCTTATACTCATAAGAAAATGAAAGGGCTGATCACAATGATTGCAGAGCCCTTCTCTGCATTTCATCTTGGAAGAACTACCATTTTCCGTAGGACAATTAGAAAGCTAGTTAAAAAATTCAAGAACATAGTGTGTTCAACAAACTCTTCTGTGAACAATTATTTATTTCTAACAAGACAGAGGAAACAGTCATTGCCAACCAAGGTCATCACCAACCAAAGATATCATCTTGCCAAACACCCAAGGAATTGGAGGTGTCTTGCAGAACTGTCCAGTGATTCCCAAAACACATGCCTTTCAACCATACAAGATGTAAGTTCTACAAAGCTTATCTGAGGATGATCCTATCCAGCATGATGAGAGGCAAGGCACTGAATGTATCAGGTAAGGCTTCTGAACAAATCACATATTGCAATGTAATACTAATAACCATTTTAGTGCATATTTGCTTAAGTTTCCAGGCTTTGGGCCAGCTACAGTAAATGTGTATTAAATATTTACTATTACTTTAGCATTATGATTATTTAAGGAAAAACTTAAGAAAAAAGATGTTATATGATCCACTTTTTTCATTTTTGAAATAGTCACATTTTCACATTAGTAAGTAAGGGTAGAAGAATCACTAGTTAGTGATTTAGCCCTTTTAACTTGTGGTCCCCTATTGACCTCTTTCTTCATTAACTAATCAATATGCTCCCAATCCTTGAAGGAAACACAACAGTGAAATAAGTTTGTACATGTTTCCTAGTTCTTCTCTATAGAATTCAAGAAGTTAAGACCCAAATTGAAATTTGAAATCTCTCTACATATTTGTTTCTCTCCTTCCTACTGACATTGTCTACCTCATACAGAGATAGCAGTATAAAGTTGACTTTGATTCATGAAAATGTTATATTTAGGGAATGAAAATACTTATACAAATAAGAGCAGCATCCTCAAAAAACACAAAATAGTAATAGCAATTTATTTTTGATCATTTGTATTGGGCTCTCTCAAGAAGATTTAATGGCAGATTTACTGAAGAGCAATTCCATAAAAGCAATTATGAGCCAATAGCTTACAGGGAATTTTGAAAAACCTGTCTTTGCTTATGCTTATCCCTAATCAAGATATACAGAATTTTCCAAACATAAGATATTGTGTAATTTAAATAAAATGTATCATGCTGTCATGTCAAATGGATTAGTTTCATCAGATACCTCAGATTGATCTTAATTCTCTAGCTCACGGTGCTCAGTGTGATGCAGTCTGGCTAAAGAGGGAAATTAAGAAAGGTCTGTTGTCAGTATGCTGATGCTCCTTAATGTCAACAGGTGTGATCAGGTGTAAAAAGGCAAGTATCATAAAAGCATCAACACAGAGCCTTCCTACATGATTCTTCAAAGGGAGGCCAAGATTGAAAAAGCTGAAATCTTCTATCAGACTGCCATTTGGTAAGTATATCTGAATTTCTGCCTGCTACCTGGAAGAAGCTGATGATTGAGGGATAAAGAGAGGCTAAATATGTGTAACCACTGAAATCTTGTACTTTCTGTGAATATGGCCTTTGGAGGAATCAACGGGCATAGAAGTTAAAGAACGGCCAAAATGTAGGCACAAAGATCAAAAACTTTCTCAGTAAATTAGTAACTGGTTGAATTACACTAAAGGATGTTATAAATAAACCACTCAATCAGGAGAGAGGGAGAGAGTGTTGTAGTAACTTTCTACAGGTATTATTCTTATCTCTAAACTGTTTACAATTATATTAACAACTTAGTTAAAATATAAAATAGAACTATTAAATTTCAGGATAGCACAAAACAGAGAGAGAAAGATAGTGTTTTTGAGGACAAAAGGTTTAATATGGAGAAAGAATGGACTGAAAGTTTAGGACTTAGAAGAGTAGAAAGACTTCAGGTATTAGATTTCCAGCTGCAAGGGAAGGAACACCCAAATTAATATAATCTAAGAGAGTTAAATACAGGAATTATTTATAAAAGTGTGGGTAGGGTTTAAGGAAACCACAAAGGATTGTTTGTTTGATTTCCATCTTTTATTTAGGTTCAAGGAGGTATACGTGCAGTTTTGTTAGATGGGAAAATTGTGTGTTATAGGAATTTGATGTACAGATTATTTTATCATCCAGGTAATGAGCACAGTACTCGATAAGCCTTTTTTTTATCCTCACCCTCCACCCACTAGGAGGTAGGCTCCAGTATCTATTGTTTCCTTCTTTGTGTCTATGTGTACCCAGTGTTTAGCTCCCATATATAAATGAGAACTTGCAGTGCTTGGTTTTCTGTCCCTGTGCTAATTTGCTTAGGATAATGGCCTCCAGCTCCATCCATGTTGCTGCAAAGGACAGGATTTCATTCTTTTTTATGCTCACCTAGTATTCCATGGTGTATATGAACTACATTTCCTTATTCAGTCCACTGTTGATAGGTATTTATGCTGATTCCATGTCTTTGCTATTGTGAATAGTGCTGCAATGAACATATGTGTGCATCATGTTTCTTTGTGGAATAATTCTTATTTCTTTGGGAATATACCCAGTAATGGAATTGCTGGATCAAATGGTAGTTCCAAGACATTTGAGAAATCTCCAAACTGCTTTCAAAAGTGGCTGCACTAATAGCATTCCCACCAGTGTATGGGCATTTCCTTTTCTCCAAAACCTCACCAGCATCTGTAGATTTTTTACTTTATAATAATACCCATTCTGACAGTGTGAAATGGGATCTCCTTGTGGTTTTGGCTTGCATTTCTTTAATGATTAGTGATGTCGAGCATTTTTTATATGCTTTTTGGCTGTACATACATCTTCTTTTTGTGCCGAATTTTAATGGGGTTGTTTTCTGCTTATTAATTTTGTTTAAGTTCCTTATAGATTCTGGATATTAGACCTTTTTTGGATGCATAGTGTGCAGATGTTTTCTCCCTTTCTGTTGGTTGTCTATTGACTCTGTTGATGTTTTCTTTTGCTATGCAGAAGCTCTGTCGTTTAATAAGGTCCTTGTATGAGGCCATTCTTGCATTGTTATAAAGAAATACCCGAGACTGGGTAATTTATAAGAAAAGAAGTTTAATTGGCTCATGGTTCTGCAGGCTGTACAGGAAGCACTGCACCAGCATTTGCTTCTAGGGAGGCCTCAAAAAGCTTTTATTCATGGCAGAAGGTAAAGCAGGAGCTGGCACTTCACATGGTGAAAGCAGGAGCAAGAGAGAGAGAGGGTGGGGAAGGGGAGTTATCACCAAGGGAATAGCCAAAGCTATTCATGAGGGATTGCTCCACGACCCAAACATCTCCCACCAGGGCTCATCTCCAACAACGGGGATTATACTTCAACAAGAGATCTGGGCAGGAACAAATATCCAAACTATATCATTCTGGTCCTGGCCCCTCTCAAATCTCATGTTCTTCTCATATTTCAAAATACAATAATCTCTTCTTAATAATCCCTGCAAAGTCTGAACTCATTCCAGCATTAACTCAAAAGTCCCAAGTCCCAAATAGGAAGTCTTATCTGGAAATGAGTTCCTTCCACCTATGAGCCTGTAAAATCAAAACGAGTTATTTACTTCCAAGATACAATGGGGGTATAGGCGGTGGGTAAACATTCCTGTTCCAAAAGGGAGAAATTGGACAAAAGAAAGGAGCTAGAGACCCCATGAAGTCTGAAACCCAGCAGGGCAGCTATTAAATTTTAAGGCTCCAAAATAATCTCCCTTGACTCCATGTCCCACACCCAGGGCACACCAGTTCAAAGGCTGAGCTCCCAAGGTCTTGGACAGCCCTACCCTGGTGGCTTTGCAGGATACAGCCCCTACGGCTGCTTTCACGAGTTGTTGAGTGCCTGTAGCTTTTTCAGGTGGCCAGCAGGATCTAGCATTCTGTGGTCTGGTGGATGGTGGCACCCTTCCCACAGCTCCACTAGGCAGTGCCCTGTGAGGGCTCCAACTTCACATTTCTACTTGGCACTGCCCTAGTAGAGATTTTCTGTGGGGGCTCCACCCCTGTAGCAGGCTTCTGCCTGGGATTCACACTTTTCCATACATCCTCTGAAATCTAGGCAGAGGATGCCAAATCTTATTCACTCTTGCACAACTGTGCACTTGCAGGCTTGGAAGCCACAAAGGAAGCCACATGGAAGCCACAAAGGCTTATGGCAGCTTGAGCTCTCTAGAGTGGTATCACGAACAGTATTTGGTCTCCTTCAAGTCAATGCTCAAACTGGAGCAACCAGGATGCAGGAAGCAGTGTCCCAAGGCTATACAGGTCAGTGGGGCCCTGGGCCTGGTTCAAGAAACCATTCTTCCCTCCTAGGCCTATGATGGGAGACACTGCAGTGAAAGTCTCTAAAATGTTTTCAAAGTCTTTTCCCTATTGTCTTTGCTATCAATACTTGGCTCTCTTTTAGTTATGTAGATTTCTCTAGCAAGTGGTTACTCCACAGCCTGCTTGAATCCCTCATCCCAAAATGCTTTTTCTTTCTCTGCCACATAGCTAGGCTGCAGATTTTCCGAACTTTTACACTCTGCTTCTCTTTTGAATATAAGTTCCAACTTTAAGCCATTTTTTTGCACCCACGTCTGAATGTAGGTTGTTAAAAGCAGCCACACCACCTCTTGAACACTTTGCTGCTTAGAAATTTCCTCCACCAGATATGCTGAATCATTGCTCTTAAGTTTAAACTTCCACAGATCTCTAAGTCATGGACACAACACAACCAAGTTCTTTGCTAAGGCATAACACGTGTGCCCTTTGCACCAGTTCCCAGTAAGTTCCTCATTTCTAACTGAGTCCTCAGCAGTTTGGACTTCAATGTCCATATTACTATTAACGTTGTGGTCGCAATCATTTAATCAGTCTCTAAGAAGCTCCAGACTTTCTCTCATCTTTCTGTCTTCTTCTGAACCCTGCAAAATCTCCTTACCTCTGCTTATTACCCAGTTCCAAAGCCATGTCATCATTTTCAGGTATCTTTATAGCAATGTCCCACTCCTCTGTATTAATTTTCTTGCATTGCTATAAAGAAATGCAAGAGACTGAGCAATTTATAAGGAAAGAGGCTTAATTGAATAACAGTTCTGCAGGCTGTACAGGAAGTATCGCACCAGTATCTGCCTCTAGGGAGGCCTCAAGAAGCTTTTACTCATGGCAGAAGGCAAAGAGGGTGAAAACACTTCACATGGCAAAAGCAGGAGCAAGAGAGAAATAGATGGCGGGGAAGGGGAGGTGCCACACACTTTTAAATGACCAGATCTCATGTAAACTCAGAGGGAGAGCTCACTTATCACCAAGGGGTGGCCAAAGCCATTCACGGGGGGGTCTGCCCCCATGATCCAAACACCTCCCACCAGGCCCCGTCTCCAACACTGGGGATTACATTTCAACATGAGATTTGGGCAGGGGCAAATATCCAAACTTTATCAGTTTCACTTGTCAATTTTGGTTTTTGTTACAATTTCTTTTGGAGTCTTGTTCATGAAATCATTTCCAGATTGCAGAATGGTATTTCCTAGGTTTTCTTCTAGGGTTTTTATAGTTTTAGGTTTTACCTTTAAATCCTTAATCCACCTTCAGCTGATTTTTGTATACAGTAAAATGAAGGGGTCCAGTTTGAATCTTCTTCATATGGCCAGCCATTTATTCAATAGGGAATTCTTTCCATGTTGATTATTATTGTCAACTTTGTAAAAGATCAGATGGTTGCAGATGTGTGGCTTTATTTTGGGCTCTCTATTCTGTTCCATTGGTCTATGTGTCTATTTTTGTATGAGTACCCTGCTGTTTTTGTTACTTTACGCTTGTAGTATAGATTGAAGTTGGGTAGTGTGATACCTACGGCTTTGTTCTTTTGGCTTAGGACTGCTTTGACTATTCAGGATCCTTTTTGGTTCCATATGAGATTTATAATAGTTTTTTTCTAATTCTGTGAAAAATGAAGTTGATAGTTTGATAGGGATAACATTGAATCTGTAAATTGCTTTGGGCAGTGTGGCCATTTTAACAATATTGATTCTTCCTATCCATGACTATGGAATGTTTTTCCATTTGTTTGTATCACCACTTATTTCTTTCAGCAATATTTTATAGTTTTCATTGTAAAGATCATTACCTCCTTGGTTAACTGTATTCCCAGGTATTTTATTCTTTTTATGGCCATCATGAGTGAGACTGAACCCTTGATTTGGCTCTCAGCTTGAACATTATGGGTTTACAGAAAGGTTATGAATTTTTGTACATTGATTTTGCATCCTGAAACTTTGCTGAAGTTATCTATCAGATCTGGGAGCCTTTGAGCAGAGACCATGGAGTTTTCTAGGTATAGAATCATATCATCTGCAGAGAGAGATAGTTTTACTTTTTTTCTATTTGGATAACTTTTATTTATTTCTCTTGTCTCATTGCTCTGGCTAGGACTTCCAGTACTATATTGAATAGGAGTGGTAAAAGTGGGCATCCTAACCCTGTTCTGGTTCTCAGGGAGAATGCTTCCAGATTTTGCCCATTCAGTATAATATTGGCTGTGGGTTTGTCTTAGATGACTTATTATTTTGAGATATGTTCCTTTGATGTCTAGTTTTTTGATGGCTTTTGACATGCAGGAATATTGAATTTTATCAAAAGCCTTTTCTGCATCTATGGGGAGGATCATGTGTTTTTTGTTTTATCTCATGAATCACACTACTGATTTGTGTATGTTAAGCCAAATTTGTGTCTCAAGGATAAAGCCTACTTGATAGTGATGGATTAGCTTTTTGATGTGCTACTGGATTCAGTTTGCTAGTGTTTTAGTCTATTTTCATGTTGCTGATAAAGACATACCTGAGACTGGGTAATTTATACAGGAAAAAGGGTTTACTGGACTTTCTGTTCCATGTGGCTGGGGAGGCCACAATCATGGCAGAAGGCAAGGAGGAGGAAGTCATGTCTTATGTGGATGGCAGCAGGTAAAAAAGAGAGAGCTTGTGCAGGGAGACTCCTGTTTTTAAAACCATCAGATCTCATGAGATCCATTCACTATCACGAGAACACACAGGAAAGACCTGCCTCATGATTCAGTCATCTCCCAGCAGGTCCCTCCCACAACACCTGGGAATTATGGGAGCTACAAGATGAGATTTGGGTGGGGACACAGAGCCAAACCATATTATTCCACCCCTGGCACTTCCCAAATCTCATATCTTCACATTTCAAAACCAGTCATGCCTTCCCAACAGTTCCCCAAAGTCTCAACTCATTTTTGCATTAACTCAAAAGTCCACAGTCCAAAGTCTCATCTGAGACAAGGCAATTCCCTTCTGCCTATGAGCCTGTAAAATCAAAAGTAAGTTAATTACTTCCTAGATACAATGGAGGAACAGGAAGTGGGTAAATACAGCCATTCCAAATGGGAGAAATTGGCCAAAACAAAGGGGCTATGGGCCCCATGCAAGTCGAAATCCAGCAGGGTAGTCAAATTGTAAAATTCCAAAATGATATCCTTTGACTCCATGTCTCACATCTAGGTCACACTGATGCAAGAGGTAGGCTCCCATGGCCTTGGGCAGCTCTGCCCCTGGGGCTTTGCAGGGTATAGACCCCCTCCTGGCTGCTTTCATGGGCTGACATTGAGTGTCTGTGTCTTTTCCAGGCACATGGTGCAAGCTGTCAGTGGATCTACCATTTGGGGTCTGGAGGACAGTGGCCCTCTTCTCACAGCTCCACTAGCTGGTACCCCAATAGGGACTCTGTGTGGGTGCTCTGACCCCACATTTCCCTTCTGCACTGCCCTAGCAGAGGTTCTCCATGAGCACCCAACCCCTGCAGCAAACTTCTGCCTGGTCATCCAGGTGTTTCCATACACCCTCTGAAATCTAGGCAGGGATTCCCAAACCTCAACTCTTGACTTCTGGGAACCCACAGGCCCAACACCATGTGGAAGCTGCCAAGGCTTGAGGCGTCCACTCTCTGAAGCAATAGCCTAAGCTGTATCTTGGCCCCTTTTAGTAACAGCTGGAGTAGCTGGAACACAGGGCACCAAGTCCCCAGACTGCACACAGCAGGGGGACCCTGGGCCCTATCCACAAAACCATTTTTTTCCTCCTAAATCTCCGGGCTGTGATTGGAGGGGCAGCTGCAAAGGTCTCTGACATGACCTAGAGACATTTTCCCCATTGTCTTGGTGATTAACATTCAGCTCCTCATTACTTATGCAAATTTCTGCAGCCAGCTTGAATTTCTCATCAGAAATGGAATTTTCTTTTCTATCTCATTATCAGGCTGCAAATTTTCCAAACATTTTTACGCTCTGTTTCCCTTTTAAAACTGAATGCTTTTAACAGCACTCAAGTAACCTCTTGAATGCTTTGTCACTTAGAAATTTCTTCCACCAAATACCCGAAATCATCTTTCTCAAGTTCAAAGTTCCACAAATCTCTAGGGCAGTGGAAAAATGTCACCAGTCTTTGTGCCAAAGACTCACAACAAGAGTCACCTTTGCTCCAGTTCCCAACAAGTTCCTTATTTCCATCTGAGACCACTTCAACCTGGGCTTTATTGTCCATATCACTATCGGCATTTTGGGCAAAGCCATTCAACAAGTCTCTAGGAATTTCCAAACTTTCCCACATTTCCACATTTCCTGTCTTCTGAGCCCTTCAAATTGTTCTAACCCCTTGCCTGTTACCCAGTTCCAAAGTTGCTTCCACATTTTTGGGTATCTTTTCAGCAGCACCCCACTCTACTGGTACCAATTTATTGTATTAGCCAGTTTTCATGCTGCTGATAAAGACATACGTGAGACTTGGCAATTTACAAAACAAAGAGGTTTATTAGATACACTTCCACATGGTTGGGGAGACCTCCCAATTATGGCAGAAAGGCAAGAGGAGCAAGTCACATCTTATGTGGATGTCAGCAGGCATAGAGAGAGCTTGTCCAGAGAAACTCCCATTTTTAAAACCACCAGATCCCACGAGACCCATTCACTATCAAGAGAACAGTGTGGGAAAGACCCGCCCCCATGACTCAATCATCTCCACTGGGTCCCTCCCACAACCCATGGGAATTATGGAGCTACAATATGAGATTTGGGTGGGGACACAGAGCCAAACCATATCAGCTAGTATTTTATTGAGGATTTTTGCATCTATGTTCATTAAGGATATTGGCCTGAAGTTTCCTTTTCTTGTGTTTCTGCCAAGCTTGGTATCAGGATGATGGTGGCCTCATAGAATGAATTAGGGAACAGTCCCTATTTCTCAATGTTTAGAAATTGTTTCAAGAGGATTGGTACCACCTTTTCTTTATATGTCTGGTAGAATTTGACTGTGAATTCTCTTGTCCAGAACTTTTTCTGGTTGGTGGGTTTTTTGTTACTGATTCAATTTCAGAACTCCTTATTGGACTGTTCTTCCTGCTTCAATCTTGGGAGGTCATATGTTTCCAGGAATTTATCCATTTCTTCTAGGTTTTCTAGTTTGTGTGCATAGAGATGCTCATAGTAGTCTATGAGGGATATTTGTATTTCTGTGGAGTCAGTGATAATATCTCCTTTCTCATTTCTGATTGTTTTTATTTGGATTGTCTCTTTTTCTTTTTTTTTATTATTATACTTTAAGTTCTAGGGTACTATGTGCACAATGCTGCCAGGTTTGTTACAATGTATAGGCCATGGCCATGTTGGTGTGCTGCACCCATTAACTCATCATTTACATTAGGTATAATCTCCTAATCTATCCTTACCCCCATTCCCCACAACAGGCCCCCCCCGCGTATGTGAATTTCCCTTCCTGTATCCAAGTGACCTCATGTGTTCAATTCCCACCTATGAGTGAGAACATGCCGTGTTGGTTTTCTTTCTTGCGATAGTTTGCCTGAGAATGAGTTTCCAGCTGCATCCATGCCCTACAAAGACACGAAGTCATCTTTTTTATGGCTGCATAGTATTCCATGGTGTATATGTGCCACATTTTCTTAACCCCATGTCTGTCACTGATGGTTGATTCAAGTCTTTCCTATTGTAATAGTACTGCAATAACATACTGTGGTATGTGTTTTAAGCAGCATGATTTATAATCCTTTGGGTATATAACCTAAAGTAATGGGATGGCTGGGTCAAACGGTAATTTCTAGTTCTTAAGATCCTTGAGGAATGCGCCACCACACACCAAAACCCCATCTGTACGTCACCTCATCAAAGACCAAAGGCAGGATAAAACCACAAAGATGGGGAAAAAGCAGTGCAGAAAAGCTGGAATTAAAAAATCAGAGCGCATCTCCCCCTCCATAAGGAACCAGCTCATTGCCCAGCACGGAACAAAGCTGACCCGAGAATGCAGAGAAAAACTACCATCCACAGTGAACAGGCAACCTACAGAGTGGAAGAAAAGTTTTGCAATCTACCATCTGACAAAGGTTAAATCCAGAACCTAAAAGAACTCAAACAAATTTACACAAGAAAAAATCAACACAACCCCATCAAAAAGTGGGTAAAGAATATGTAACAGACACTTCTCAAAAAGAAGACATTCATACAGCCAACAGACACATGAAAAATGCTCATCATCACTTGCCATCAGAGAAATCCAAATCTAAACCACAATGGAGATACCATCTCACACCATTAGAATGGCAATCATTAAAAAATCAGGAAACAACAGGTGCCGGAGAGAATGTGGAGAAATAGAACAACTGTGTTGGTGGGACTGTAAACTAGTTTAACCATTGTGGAAAACAGTGTTCCTTTCTGTTTGTTAGTTTTCCTTCTAACAGTCAGGACCCTCACCTGCAGGTCTGCTGGAGTTTGCTTGAGGTCCACTTCAGACCCTGTTTGCCTGAGTATCAGCAGCGGAGGCTGCAGAAAATAGAATATTGCTGAACAGCAAGTGTTGCTGTCTGATTATTGCTCTGGAAGCTTTGTCTTAGAAGTGTACCCAGCCGTATGAGGTGTGAGGTGTCGGTCTGCACCTAGTGGGAGATGTCTCCCAGTTAGGCTACTCATGGGTCAGGGACTCACTTGAGCAAGCAGCCTGTCCGTTCTCAGGTCTCAGCCTCCATGCTGGGAGAACCACTGCGCTCTTCAAAGCTGTCAGACACGGACATTTACCCTCTTTTTCTTTATTAGTCTAGCTAGTGGTCTTTTAATTTAGTTAGTCTTTCAAAGAATCAACTTTTGGTTTTTTTGATCTTTTGTATGGTTTTTCATGTCTCAATTTTATTCAGTTCAGTTCTGATTTTTGTTGTTATTGTTTTCCTTATGCTAGCTTTGGGATTGGTTTATTCTTGCTTCTCTAGTTCCCCTAGATGTGATGTTAGGTTATTAATTTGATATCTTTCTCACTTTTTGATGTAGGTGTTTAGCACTATAAACTTTCCTAACACTGCTTCAGCTGTGTTCCAGAGATTCTGGTATGTTGTATCTTTATTTTCATTAGTTTCAAATAAGTTCTTGATTTCTGCCTTAATTTCACTGTTTATCTAAAAGTCATCCAGGAGTAGATTGTTTGATTTCCATGTAATTGTATTGTTTTAGAGATCTTCTTAGTATTTATTTCTGTTTTTATTGTGCTGTGGTCTGGAAGTGTGGTTGGTATGACTTTGGTTTTTAATCATTTGTTGAGAATCACTTTATTATCCAGCACATGGTTGATTTTAGAATATGTGCTATGTGCAGATAATATGTGCTGCGTGTATATTATGTTGCTAGGTGAAGGGTTCTGTAGGTGTCTGTCAGGTCCACTTGGTAAAGTATCAAGTTTATCTCCTGAATATCTTTGATAATCCTCTGCCTCAATGCTCTAATACTGTCAGTGGGGTGTTCAAGTATCCCATGATTATTGTGCATTGGCTAAGTCTCTTCATAGGTCTCTAAGAATGTTTTATGAATCTGGGTGTTTCCAGTGTTGGGTTCATATTTATTATATTTAGGATAGTTACGTCCTTCAATTATTGTTGAATTGAACACTTTATCATTATGTAAGGTCCTTCTTTGTTCTTTTTGATTGTTATTGGTTTAGTCTGTTTTGTCTGAAACAAGAATAGCAATCCCTGATCTTTTTTGTTTTCCATTTGCTTAATAGATTTTCCCTATCACTTTACTTTGAGCCTATGGGTTCATTGCACATGAGATGGGTCTCCTGAAGACATCATTCAGTTGGTCTTGCTTTATCCGACTTGCTACTCTTTGCCTTTTAAGTGTGATGTTTAGACAATTTACATTCAAGGTCAATATTGATATGTGCAAATTGAATCCTGTCATCGTGTTGTTTGCTGGTTGTTATGTAGACCTGATCATGTAGTTGTTTTATAATGTCAATGGTTGATGGACTCAAGTGTGTTCTTGTGGTGGATGGTACTGTTCTTTCATTTCCATGTTTAGCACTCTCTTAAGAACCTCTTGTAAGGCAAGTTTGGCAGTAACAAATTCTCTTAGCATTTGCTTGTCTGCAAATGCTTTTATTTCTCCTTCGCTTATGAAGCTTAATTTGGCTATCTACCACTAGTCTCCTAACAGTGCTCACAATCTACCCAACTGAAATGAAAATCAGAGAGCAAATATTTCATGGTTGTTATGATTCCTGAGGCACGACTTAACAATCTGTACTTATTTTGAAATACAGTTAATAATTTGGTTGCATCCCAAGTTTTGAGAAGCACTAAATTCCAGAGAAAACTGTGAGTCTTGTTCCACTAAAGTCCAGTACAAACTGTGAGTCTTGTTCTACTCCATGCGTGAGAAAACACTTTTTTGTAAATGATAAACATTTTAGGCTTTGTGGGCCATACGGTTGCTGTCGCAGCCACTCATGTCTGCCTTTGAATAGCAACTTAAAGAAGAAAAAAAAGAGGCTTGACTAGACTTTGCCTCCCGTGGGCTGGATTTGACTTACAGCCTGTAATTTGCAGATTCATGCTCTACTCTGTGAGAGCCAAAGTTTCCATGGAGTATGAAGTATTGTGTTCATCACTGCCCTTGCTGAAAAAAGAGAATTCCTGAATACCCTCTGACATTTGAAGGTTTAAACATATACTTCTTACAAACTTAAGTTAAAAGTTTTAAAAAATACGGATAATTATACATATTAGTCACACCAGAAGTGAAATTTGACAAATGTCTCCAAAATGCGAAGCTCATATCCCAGAAAGATGTGCTATTGAGGTATAAGAGGGAATATTAGAACTTTTATTTGTATTTTTATCACATTTGTTTTAAATTTTATTTACAAACACTTTATTATGTACTTAAATTATCAGTACTATAGTACATACAAATATTTACACATTAAGTAAATTGTTCAATTTATTGCAATGCAAGTTTGGCAAAGTAAGAACCTTTAAAACTCTACCCCTCCATAAAATCAATGAGAATACTGATAAACAATTGTTAAAATCATCTTTTAAGTGCTCTGGAAATGAACCAAAAGCTTGCAATACAAGGAAAGTTTATTCAAGGAAATTGGTTCAGTCTTAGTAAGAATATTCAGCTTTTTGACAATTTAACTTGCCCAATTCCTATTTCCTTTCTCTCAGCTCTATAAGAACCTTGCAAGTCAGCAGGTTTGGAAGGATGGTACCTGTGAAACACAGCAGTCTAGCAGCCACTGGAGGGAGTAGAATGAATTTGGAGCTCCCCCAAAAGCTTCATCCCCAGAGAATTGTTATTATCTGACCTGTCTTGGAGCTACCGAAAAAAATCCCATCTCAAGGTTTGTCTTTTTATTTGAACTGACTTGGAGCACACTGAGTGAAAAAAATTTGTGTTCAGGACACTTGTTAAAAAAAAAAAAAATCAGAGGCAATTGCTAAACATCATAGCTACCTAGGGTCACCACACCAGTTGGGATAATCAAGAGGCCAAGAAATAAAAAGGAAATAAGGAAAATGAGACCTCCATAAGGAGTTGTGAAAAGCTCTGACTTGTTCCTGGGAATCTAGAGGTGCATGTGCAGGGCTGGAATATGCCAAGAAAAGACTTGAGAAGATTTTAATATCTTATCCATGGCTGACCTAAGGCTCTTTGCAAGCAAAAAAAAAAAATGAGAGATAAAGCATAGCTGTAAACTGCTAGAGCATTGAAAGTATACCCCAATCTACACCACTAGGCCTCTCTGCAAAGGGTGAGAGACATTGGTTCAAGGCGTTTCAGGAAATTTCTCTGCAATCATAATCCAACTACTAAAATAACTGAGTGGTGACAAGACTTCAGTGGCTGCACATAACAAAGAACACAGACTATAGAATTCATCCAGGAAAGTCACTAAACAAAGAAACAGACACAGCAAAAGAAACAACAAACTCTGGGAAAGGGGCGGAGACCTAATTCCCAGAGTTGCCATGCTATTTAATTTAAAATATACAGGTTTCAATAAAAATTACAAGACACATGAAAAATAGTAAAGTGTGTCCAATACACAGGAAAGAAAACAATCAATAGAAATAAAAAAACCCCACAGGTACTAGACTTACAAGACAAAGATTTTAAGTCAAATACCATTCAAAGAACAAAATAAAATTAAATTAAAACGTAGCATCTGCCTCCCGGGGTGGGCAGATCAATTGAGTCCAGGAGTTCGAGACCAGTCTGTCAACGTAGCAAGATCCCATCTCTTCTAAAAATACAAAAGTTAGCTGGGCATGGTGGCGCACGCCTATAATCCCAACTATTAAGGAGCCTGAGGCACAAGAATCGCTTGAACCCGAGAGGCAGAGGTTGCAGTGAGCCAAGATTGCACCACTGCACTCCAAAGAGATTCTGTCTCAAAAAAAAAAAAAAAAAAAAAAAAAAAAAATGAGGAAAGAAAGAAAAGAAAAGAAAAAAAATTTTAGATGAATGAATGAAAATGGAAACAAAAACATGTAATAAAACTAGTAGAATGTAGCTAAGTCAGTGCTCAGAGGGAAATTTATAGCTATAATAACTGCCTACGTTAAAAAATAAGAAAGACCTGAAAGCCATAACATAAACTTTCACCTTAAAAAAAATAAAAAGAAGTAGAAACTAAACTCAAAGCAAGCAGCAGAAGAAAATGATAAAGACTGGAACTAAAATAAATGAAATAGAGAATAGGAAAACGATATAGAAAATCAATGAAATCAAAAGTTGAACTTTGAAAAAATCATAAATGTCGACAAATCTGTAATTAGGTTGAGCAGAAAAAGAAAGAAGAAAGACTCAAATTACCAAAATCAGTTATAAACGAAGGAACAACACTACTGACCTTACAGAAATAAAGAGCATTAGAAGGGAATACTATACACAATTATATGCCAACAATTTAGATACTATAGATGAAATGGAAAAATTCCTACAAAGAATGGAATTTACTAAATATGACTCAAGAAGAAATATAAAATCTGAATAGAGCTATTATAACAAGGAAAGAGATCAAATTAATAATTTTTAAGCTTGTCATAACAAAAGGCAAAAGCATAGATGGCTACATTAATCAATCTTACTGAACTTTTAAAGGAGAATTAATAGCAAATCCCCATGAATGCTTCCAAGAAAATGAGATTTTAGCCCATTTTGAAGTTAGTTTTACTTTGATCTCTAAATCAGATAATAACATTATAAGAAAACTACAAACTAATTTCCCTTAAGTATACAGATACAAAAATTCTCAATAAAATTCTAGCAATGTATAAATGCTACCAATATATAACAATATATAAAAATGATTAATTGCTATAACCAATTTGAATTATTCCAGAAATAAAAGATTGACTTAACATCCCAAATCAATTAACAAAATGCATCATATCAATATAGAATAAACCACATGATCATCTAAATAGACATGAAAAAGATTTTGACAAAATCCAGTATTTTTTCATGATGAAAATATTAAACCTAGAATTGGAAAAAAGCTTGCTCAACTTGGTAAAGAACATCTGTAAAAAACACAGGGTTGACATTATCTGAATCAGACAGCACAAAGAATACCACCAAATGATCTTGTATATGGAAAATCCTGAGGAATTCAGGAAAAAAAAAATCAGAATTAATCAGTGTCTCAACACAGTTTTAGACTAAAAGATCAATCTGCAAAAATCAGTTGTGTTTCCATGCACCAGCAATGAACAAACTGAAAATAAAATTGAGAAAAAATTCCATTTATAATATCATCAAAAAGAATAAAATGATTAAAAGAACAAAAGAAGTGCAAAACTTGTAGGGAAAACTATAAATAATGTTGAAAGAAATTAAAGAAGATAGAAATAAACAGAAAGCCATCTTATGATCATGAATTGGAATACAATAATATTAATATAGCCGTATTCTCTAAATTAATCTATAAATTCAATGCAACTGTCACTAAAATTCCTACTGCTTCATTTTTTGCAACAATTAACAAGCTTACCCTGAAATTTACTTGGACATGCAAGGGACCCAGAATAACTTAAATGATATTGAAATAAAGAACAAAGTTGGAGGACTTACACTTCTCAATTTCAAAACTTACCACAAATCTCTAGTAATCAAGACAGTGTGGTACTAGCATAAGTAGAGACAGATAGAACAACAGAATAGAACTGGAAGTTCAGAAGTAAACTCTTATATTTATGGTAAATTGATTTTTCACAAGGGTTTCAAGTCAATTAAATGTGGGAAAAGAAATCTTTTCAAGAATTGGCACTGGGACTACTGGATATTTTCATGTAAAATAAAATGGAAATGAGCCCCTATCTCACATTCCATTCAGAAATTAATTCAAAATGGATCAGAGTCCACAATATAAGAACTAAAACTATAAAACTCTTAGAAGAAAACAATAATGGTAATCATTCATTGACCTTGAATTAGGTAATGGCTTCTTAAATATGAGACCAAAAGTACAAGTATGAAAAGAAAAAGAAATAGATAAATTGGACATCATTAAAATGTAAAAACTTGCATTTTCAAAAGACACCATTAATAAAGTGAAAAGATAGCCCATGGAATGGGAGAAAATATTTGCAAATCATGTATCTCCTAAGAACTTCTGTTCAAGATGTACAAAGCACTCTTATAACTCAACAATAAAAATAAAAAGTACTCCAATTTTTAAAAATGGGTAAATGATTAGAATAGACATTTCTCCAAAGAAAATACATGAATGGTCAATGGTCAATGATCATCTGAATAGACATGAAAAAGATTGTGACAAAATCCAATATTTCTTCATGAATAAGCACATACAAAGATGGTTAACACTTCTAGTCAACAGAGAAATATAAGTCAAAACCACAATGTGATACACTTCACACTCACTATAGTGGATAACAAAAATAAAAAGGACAAATCATAACAAGTGTTGCCAAAAATGTGAAGAAACTGAAGTCTTAATACATTGTTAAGAACATGAAATACTGAAGCCTCTTTGGAATCTTTAACAGTTCCTCAAAAAGTTAAACAAAGATTTAACATATGATCCAGTCGTCCCCCTGCATAAGTATATTCCAAGAGAAATGAAAATATATGTACACACAAATATTTGTACTGGAATGTTCATAGTATTCCTAATAGCAAAACACTGGAAACAACCCAAATGTCCATCCACTGTTGTATAGGTAAAATGTGTTATATCTGTACAATGGAATGTTATTTGGCAATAAAAGTGAATGAATTACTAATACATGCACAACATAGATGGACATTGAAAACACTATGTTAAGGGAAAGAAGCCAGTCAAAAGAGCATATATCCTATGATTCCATTTCTATGACATATTCAGGATAGGAAAATCCATATAGTCAGAAAGTAGTTTAGTGATTTCCAGCAGCTGCGCGGAGTGTGAGTGGGGAATGACTGCTAATAGTCACAGAGTTTCTGTGTAGGGTGATGAAAATGTACTAAAACTAGATAATGGTGATTATTGTGTAACTGTGAATATAGTAAAAAACATGAATTGTATTCTTTAAAAGGGTGAATTTCATGGTATGTAGGTTTTATCTAAATAAAACTATCATAAAAATTATTGAATTGCATGCTCTCATTTGATTTTTGAAGAGACATGGGTCTCACTATGTGGCCCAGGCTAGAGTACAGTGGCTATTCACAGGCATGATCATAGGACACTGTACAAGCCTCAAATTCCTGACTCAAGCAATTCTCCTGCCTCAGCTCCCAAGTTGTTGGGACTTTAAGGACATGCTCAGTTCATCATGTTTTAAGATTGATGGCATATAAGCTCAAAATAGCTTGAAGTGAGTTCTGGTTCCTAAAAGGCTGATTAAGCTCCTATTAGACTGACATTCTTAAATACATCAACTACAACTCTAGACATTTATGAAAACGAACAACTTCAAAAAATGTAAACAAAATAAGACAGATGGTGGAGTGGACCATAAACTTGGAAAACGTGTCTTGCGTGCATTGAATTTTCTGTTTTAGGAATTTTAGCCTGAGGAAAAGCTGAAGTTGAGTAAAGGAAACTCACACTTTCTCTGCTCTGAAGATCCAGAGGATTAAGTTCAGGAAAACCATAGCTGTTGAAGAGTAAGGGAGAAGTATTAGAAATGAGAGATATTGCAAGGTAGAGAGGCACCAAGTTCTGTGATAGACTCAGCTTAAATTTCTAGCTGATTCGTGAACCACACGTGCCTGAGACAAACACAAAGCAGCACATATAAGGGTTAAAACAAATAAACAAACACACAAAATTAAAAAGAAAAAGAGCTTTTAACTTGCATTTGAGCTGCTGACCAAGAAACAGCATTTGTAATTTCAGTACAATCAATTTAATTGCCTGTTAAAATGAAAATATCAGTACTCGGTTAAGGCTTCAGGTTGGTTGACTAGAAGCAGCTATTATGTGCCGCTCTGACAGAGAAAAGAAAAAGAGATGTGTAAATACTTGATCTTCAACTGAAATATCCAGATGGACATCTTCGGATTAATCAAGGAATCAGCTCTATTGGTGGAGACTGGACAACTGCCCATGGGGAGTGGCACAGAACCAGGAGAGCAGAGAATCGGTGAGTGAGTGAGTGTTCCTGGCGACTCCTATTTCTGACACAGACCTTTGCAGCCCTGGGCTCAGGAGATACCCTCAAGAACTCACCCCACCAGGGCCTTCAGACTGATATGAAAACCTATGTGGTGCTCACGCAGGATTTTTTGCTTCCTAATTCAGCTAAATTCGGGTTCTTGTCTCACAGCCACATGGAGGAGTGAGGACAGCGGAATTTATTAAGCAAAAGGAAAGCTCTCGACAAAGAGAGGGGTCCTGCACCCAGGTTTCCATCTCATAGAATTGAATGCCAGGCCACCACACGGGAGTTGAGGTCAGGCTCCTCCCCGGCAAAAGGCGTGAATTCCTGGTGTCTCCACCCCATTCCTCCAGCAGTGCACCAGGGGTATGCCCAGACAAGCCGGCTGGCATATTCCCCATCTGCACAAAGCATCTGGTGTAAAGACTTGTAGGGTGGGTTGGAGATTCTACAGGGACCTTTCCCTATTTGCCTAGGCATTTGGCTGTCCCCTGCCTGTATCACTACCTGGACAAAGCTGCCACTAAGGCACATGTGGAGTCCCAGAGCATTGGATCCCTGGGCATCCCAGCCTTAGCAGCTCCAGCTGCAGCAATGGAGTAAGTCGGGCTCACTTGCATGTCCCCAGGAAAAGGGCGAATCCAGGGGGCTGAGCAGTGATGGACTGCAGGCCTTGCCTCTACTGAACCTCACAAAGTGGCCTAGGATGACAGGCACCCCCAGCTGGGACTCTCAGGTCTATAGCAGCTCTGCACTTCACTTGGACAGAGTGCCCAGCAGGGGAAGCAGGCTGCCATCTTTGCTATCTGGCAGCCCTTGCCACTGTTGCCTTCAGGCTTTGGAAAGTGCCTGGAGACCTGGGACTGGAGCAGACCCCCAGCACAGCATAGCCACCTCACAGAAAAGCAGCCAGACTGGTTTTTATGTGGGTCCTCAATCTCTCTTCTCCTCTCTGGGCAGGACGTCCCAGCCTGAAACTCCAACCATCCTCCACTGGTAGCTGCTCCACATTTCCATGGGTCAGAGCTCCCACAGGGAGGAGCAGGTCACCATTTTTGCTACTTCACAGCCCTAGCTGCTGTTGCCTTCAGGCTCTGGAGACTGTGCAATGATTAGGGGATGGTGCAGGGCCCCCTTACAGTGCAGCAGCTCCACAGAAAAGCAGCCAGACTACTTTTTATGCAGGTCCTCAATTCTGCTTCTCACAGGCAGGACCTCCCAAGCTGGGACCCCAGCCACCCCTTGTGGGGACTCTTGGATTGCAGCTCTGTACTTCCCTGGGACAGCACTCCCAGATGGAGGGGCAGGCCACCATATTTGCCGTCTGGCAGCCCTCAGGCTCTAGACGTTGTGTGGTGATTAGGGACTGGCATGGATCCCTGGCACAGTGCAGCTGCCCTGTGGGAAAGTGGCTGGGCTGTTCTCCACGTAGGTCCCCATCCCAACTTCTCCTTACTGGGTGGGGCCTCCTGACGGGGGACTCCAGCACAACAGCCCTGCCCCTGCCTGAACACTTCAGTCAGAGGCAGCTCTGCATTTCTCTGAGAAGGAAACCCTACAGACAATCGCCATTGCAGCTGCAGCTGCAGTGGTACCACACTAACTCTCCTCATTCTGGGGAAGGAACTAAGGACCTAGTCACTACGCTGGCATCTCCAGCACACAAAAGCAACCACATGGAGGGGAGCCCAGGCTCTCTTCCCTGTGAGCCTTCACCCCCAACTCTTCACCAGTCAGGACCACCGGCTCAGGAGTGCAGATTAGCTGCCCCACCCACAGCTGAGCATACCCTCTAGTAGTGGCTCAGAGTTTACCTAGAGATGGGCTCCCAGAGGCAACTGACAGCCCCTCTGCCACTGCCACAGAAGTGGTTCTGCTCCTGTTGCCCTTGGTCTGGGGAAGAAACAAAGAACCTGAGGCCTTCACTCACACTTTCAGCATGCCACAGTCACCATACAGTGAGGGGACCAGTCTCTGCTTCATATGAGCCCTAGACCCCCAGCTCTTCAACATGTGGAATCCACAGCTCACACCAGCAGTGCAGCAGCCACACCCCTTGACTGAACATTTCCAGTAGCAGTGGCTCCACATTTCTCTGAGATGGAGCTCCTAGAGGCAACTGAAAGCTCTTCTGTCACTGCTGCTGCCAGTGCAGTGGTATTTCTCATGCTGCTGTCAGATTGGGGAAGGAGCAAAGACCCTGAGTGCCTTGTCTCTACCTCCAGCAAGCTTCAGTTGTCCTACAAAGAAGAGGTCAGTCTGTCTCCCATGGGACCCACCTGAACCCTTCCAATCACCAGGCAGGGCTCCCACAGGTTGGACCCACAGTGAAGCCACTCCATCTCAGGTGATGGACAGCAGCTCCACATCTCTCTGGAGTGGAGTCCCAAGAGGCAAGTGAAAGACCATCTGCAACAACCACTGCTAAGGAAAGCTTGAGCTCAGCTCAGAGCTGCAGTGTTCAGCCTGGGAATGCCAAGCCGTGATCTGCAGCTAGCACTCCAGTGGGAGAGGAGCCCACACCTTCAGAGCACTGAGAGGGAACACAGGTACAGTCATGAAGAAATACAGAGGAGCCATGTGGCTGAGCAAGAGCCTACCTGCTGGCCACTATGTTTAAGTGCCACCTACTGGATCATAGCGCAAAAATTACCCTCATGCTGTTCTCGTGATAATGAGTGAGTTCTCATGAGATCTGATGGTTTTATAACCCTTTTGCTCATTCTTCTGCCTCCTACTGCCTTGTGAAGAACAGGTTTGCTTCCCCTTCTGCCATGATTGTAAGTTTCCTGAGGCTTCCCCAGCCCTGTGAAACTGAGTCAATTAAACCTCTTTCCTTTATAAATTACCCAATCTCAGATATGTCCTTATATATGGCAGCATGAGAACAGACTAATACACCAAGCAAGGGTTATTAACCAGACTGTAATGGCTGAAATGACAGAGATAGAATTCAGAATATGGAGGAACAAGATCATCAAGAATAAGGAGAACATTGAAACCCAATCCAAGGAATGTAAGGATTACAATAAAACAATATGGGAGCTGATAGACAAAATAGCCATTATAAGAAAGAAGCAAACTGACCTGATGTAGCTGGAAAACACACTGCAAGAAATTCTTAATGAAATTGCAAGTATTAACAATAGAATAGACCAAGCCGAGGAACAGAATCTTAAGAGCTTGAAGACTGTATCTCTTAAATAACTCAGTCAGAAAAAATTAAGAAAAAAGAGTAAAAAAGAACGTACAACCTCCAAGAAATATGGGGCTATATAAAAAGACCAAATCTACAACTTATTGGCATCCCTGAAAGAGAAAGCAAGTAACTTGGAAAACACATTTCAGGGTATCATCCATGAAAACTTCCCCAACCTCATTAGAGAGGCCAACATCAAATTTGGAAAATGCAGAGAACCCCTACAAGAGACATTATACAAGAAGTCTGTCCCCAAGACACATAAACATCAAATTCCCAATCTTGAAAGAAAAAATGTTAACGGAAACTAGCAAGAAAGGGAGATCACCTATAAAGGGAACTGCATCAGGCTAACGGCAGACCGTTCAGTAAAAACCCTACAAGCTAGAAGAGATTTGGGGCCTATATTCAGCATTTCTAACTAAGAAATTTGTATCTAGTCAAACTCAGATTCATAAGTGAAGAAGTAAGTTCCTTTTCAGACAAGCAAATGCTGAGGGAATTTGTTACCACCAGACATGCCTTTTAAGAGGTCCTGAAAGGAATGCTAAATATGGAAAGGAAAGACTTACATAAGTGTACTTAAAAAAACACTCATGTGCACAGACTCTTGATGCTATAAAGTAACCATGCAAAAAATTCTGCATAATAACCAGCTAAAAACACAATGACAGGATCAAATCTGCACATATTAATAACCTTGAATGTAAACAGTCTAAATGCCCCAATTAAAAGGCACAGAGTGGCATGCTAGATAAGAATCATAACCCAGTGATATGCTGTCTTCAAGAGCCCCATCTAATATGCAATGACATCCATGGAGAAAAACTTACCAAGCAAATGGGAATCAGACAATATCAAGGGTTGCAATCCTAATTTCAGACAAAACAGACTTTAAACCAACAAAGATACAAAAAGACAAAGAAGGGCATTACATAACAGTAAAGGGTTCAGTTCAACAAGAAGACCTAACTCTCCTAAACATATACCCAGCCAACGCAGGAGTACCAAGGTTCATAAAGCAAGTTCTTAGAAACCTATGAAGAGAGTTAGAATCTGACACAATATTAGTGGGAGACTTCAGTACCCCACTGACAGTATTAGACAGATCACCAAGGCAAAATACTATAAAGATACTTAGGACCTGAACTCGACACTTGACCAAATGAACCCAGTAGATATCTACAGAATTCTTTACTCAATAACCACATAATATATATTCCTCTCATTGCCACATGGCTCATACTCTAAAATCAACCACACAATTAGACAATCTCAACAAAATCAAAAAAATCTCAGCAAATTCAATAAAACCTAAATCATACCAGTCACACTCTTGGAAAACTCAGTGTAATACAAATAGAAATCAAAACTAAGAAAATCACTAAAACTATACAATCTTATGGAAATTAAACAATCTGCTCCTGAATGACTTTTGAGTGAATAACGATTTTAAGGCAGAAATCAAGAAATTCATTGATACTAATGAAAACACAGTGTACCAAAATCTCTGGGACACAGCTAAGGCAGTGTTAAGAGGGAAGTTTATAGCACAAAATGCCCATATTACAATTAGAGGAACTAGAGAAGCAAGAGAAAACCAACCCCAAAGCTAGCAGAAAAGAAATAACCAAAATAAGGGGTCAAATTGAGGTGCAAAAAAACATACAAATGATCAAATAATCCAGGAGCTTATTTGTTGAAAAAAATTAATAAGATAGATAGACTGCTAGCTAGACTAATAAAGGAAAAAAAAGAGGAGATCAACATCACACTGAAAGGACAAAAGCTAGAAGCATTCTGTATTAGTTTGTTCTCACACTGCTAATAAAGACATATCGAAGACTGGGTAATTTATAAAGGAAAGAGATTTAATTGACTCACAGTTCAGCATGGCTGGGGAAGCCTTAGGAAATTTACAATCATGGCAGAAAGTGGAGCAAACAAGTCCTTCTTCATATGGCAGCAGCAAGAAGTGTAGAGCGAATGTGGAGGAAAAGCCCCTTATAAAACCATTGGACCTCATAAGAACTCACTATCATGAGAACAGCATGGAGGTAACTGCCCCCATGATTCAATTACCACCCACCAGGTCCTTCCCATGACATGTGGGGATTATGTGAACTATAATTAAAAATAATATTGACAGAGGACACAGCCAAATCATATCACATTCCCCTTGAAAACCAGGAATGCCCACTGTCACCACTCCTATTCAACATAATACTAGAAGTCTTGGCAAGAGCAATCAGACAGGAGAAAGAAATAAAAGGCATCCAAGTAGGAAGAGGGGAAGACAAACTATCCATTTGCAGATGCCATGACTAGATATCTAGAAAGCCCTATAGTCTCTGCCCAAAAGCTCCTTAATCTGATAAACAACTTCAGCAGCGTTTGAGGATACAGAATTAATCAACATAAAAAAGTAACATTCCTATACACCAACAAAACCCAAGCTAAGAATTAAATCAGGAATGCAATTCTATTGACAACTGCCACAAAAACAATAAAACACCTGGGAATGCAGCTAACCAGGAAGGTGAATGATCTCTACCATGAGAATTACAAAACACTGCTCAAAAAAATCAGATATAACACAAATGGCAAAACCTTCCATGCTCATGAATTGGAAGAATCAATACTGTTAAAATGGCCATATTACTCAAAGCAATTTATAGATTCAATGCTATTCCTATCAAACTACCAACTTCATTTTTCACAGAATTAGAAAAAAAAAAACTATTCTAAAATGCATATGGAACCAAAAAGAGAACCTAAATAGTCAAAGCAATCCTAAGCCAAAAGAAGAAAGTTAGAGGCATCACATAACCCAACTTTATACTACAAGGCTACGGTAACCCAAACAGCATGGTACTGGTACAAAAGCAGACACATAGACCAATGGAATAGAACAGAGAACACAGAAATAATGCCACATATCTACAATCACCTGGTCTTCAACAAAGCTGACCAAAACAACCAATGGTGAAAAGACTTTTTGTTCAACTAATGGTGATGGGATGACTAGATACCCATAAACAGAAGACTCAGTCTGGAACTCTTTCTTATACTATACACAAAATCATTTCAAGATGGATTAAAGACTTAAATGTAAAACCTAAACCTGTAAAATCTCCGGAAAATAACTTAGGAAAAAACATTCTGGAACTAGGACCTGGCAAAGATTTCATGATGAAGATGCCAAAAGTAATTGCAACAAAAACAAAAATTTACAAATGGGACCTAATTAAACTAAAGAACTTCTGCACAGCAAAAGGAACTATCAACATAATTTAAAAAAAAAAAAAACCTATAGAGTGAGAGAAATTATTTACACTATATGCAAATACTTTGCACTTTATGCAAATCAACAAAGGTTTAATATCTAGAACCTATAAGGAACTTAAACAAATTTACAAGCAAAAAACTAACAACCCCATTAAAAAGTGGCAAAGGACATAAACAGACACTTTTCAAAAGAAAACATACATGTGGCCAAGCAGCATATGAAAAAAATACTCAACATCACTAATCATTAGAGAAATGAAAATCAAAAGCACAATGAGATATCATCTCACACCTGCCAGAATGGCTATTTCTAAAAAGTCAAAAAATAACTGATGCTGGAGAGGTTGTAGAGAAAAGGGAACACTGAAAGGAGTGTAAAAATTAGTTCAGTCATTATGTGTGAACTAATTCCTCATGAGAAATTAGTGTGTGGTGATTCCTCAAAGAACTTAAAACATAATTACATTTGACTCAGCAATCCCATTATTGGGTATATACTCAAAGGAATATAAATCCTTCTACCATAAAGACCTATACATGCATGTGTTCAATAATAGCAAAGACATGGAATCAAGCCAAATACCCATTAACAGTAGACTGGATAAAGAAAATGTGCTAAATATACACCATGGAATACTAGGTAGCTATAAAAAAGAATGAAATTATGTCCTTTGCAGCAACATGAATGGAGCTGAAAGCCATTATCCTAAGCAAACTAATGCAGGAACAAAAAACAACAAATACTGCACATTCTCATTTATAAGTAGAAGCTAACCAATGAGAACACATGGACACAAAGCAAGGAACAAAATACACCAGAACTTACTTAAGAGTCAGGGATGGGAGGAGGGAGAAGATGAGAAAAAAATATCTATTGAGTACTATACTTATCACCTGGGTGACAAAATAATCTCTACACCAAATCCCAATGACACACAATTTACCTATATAACAAACCTGTGCATGTACCCTTGAATGTAAAATAAAAGTTTAAAAAAAGAGACAAAATATCAGTACTCTTCAAAGGAACAAAAAAGGAGTACAGAGAGTCCTTTTAACATGGCAATCCCAATGTCTAGAATCCGTAAAGGCGCAACATAAAAAGAAACAGGAATATGTGACCTATTGTCTAGATGAGATAACCACCATTGACCAACCTCAAAATGATTTAGGTATGGAATTGGCATATAGGGATTTTAAAGCAGTTACCATATCTCTTTTAAAGCTGTAAATACAAAGATAGGTGCAATGCACGAAGAGATATGAAACTTCAGCAGAGAAATATATGCAACATCAAATAAAGAAAGTTACAGAACTTAAAATATCTGTCTTATAAATGTCTGACATGTAATATGCAGTGTATGCATTTAGCAGGAGAAAAAAGAAGACAGAAGAAATATCCAGTAAACTTGAAGATAGATCAAGAGGAATTATTCAGCCTAAGAATTAGGAAACATAAAGATCAAAAAATAAAGAAAGTTTTATTGGCCTGTTGAATAATATTAAATGATCTATTTTTATGTGTAATTGGAGTGTCAGAAGAAGAGAGAGAAGAGAGCAGAATTGATTTTGAAGAAATAATGGCTACTTTTTTCAAAACTTGGTAAAAGACATAAGTTTAAAGATTTAAGAAACTCAGCAATCTACAAACAGGAAAATATGAAGAAAATCATACGTAGGTATAATAAAAAAATACAAAACCAAAAGAAAAGAGAAAATGTTTCAAAGCAGGCAAAGAAAAATTAAATATTATATACATCAGAGTAAAGTGAATTATTTTACTGTTCACTATTAGAAACCTTGGAGCATGGAAGACAGCAGAAAAAGTGTTAAGCTGGTGAAAGCAAAAAATCAAACAAAAGTGTCAACCAAGAGTTCTATATCCAGCACTAATATTCCTCCAGAATGTAGAGGAAAATACATTTTCAGGTGATAAAAACCTTTAAGATAATCAGCTGCCAGCAGACATAAATTAAAAGAATTGCCAAGGGAAGCTCTGAGGCTGAGGAGAAATAATATCCTTCTTTCTCATATCCTCAGAAGGAATTAAGAGCATTGAAAATGGCGAAAACATCTTAAATTACAATTTCAATTTCCTCTTTTTAAAAAAAACTTTGCATGAATATTTAAAGCAAAAATCATAACCTTGTCTCATATGGTTTATAATGTATGTATAAGCAAAGCATAAATGCATGACAGGAAAAATATGGGAGGTGAAGAACAATAGAAAGTCCTACAAATATGATCCAGAATATGGAACTTACAGTTGCAAATTATCTGAATTTTATATGAAATGGCACAAGATTAACTCTACTGTGAAAAGTAAAGACCTGTAGTTTAATCTATACTGCAACCGCTAAAAAATTCAAAGAAGTAAATCTAAAATGCCAATAGATAAAACGGCATTTTTAAATGTCATTTTAAAATCCAAAAGAGGACAAAAACACAGGGCCAGAGAATCAAAACATATAAAGGACAAACAAAAGACACATCATAAAATAGGAGAAGTAAACCCAATCCTATCGACAATTATATTAAATATAAATGACTAAACTCTCCAATTAAAAGTCAGAGATTATCAAAACATAAAAATCGAGACTTGCCTATTTGCTATCTTCAAGAAGCTCAATTTAAATGAATTGATACATTTAAATACATATTAAATTTAAAGACACATTTAATACACTGAATGTATTAGATTGAAAGCAAGTGATGGAAAAGATATGCCAAAGGAACAGTAAACATAAGAAGGCCAGAGTGGCTACATTAATATTAGATAAAATAACTTCAAGACAAAAAGTACTAATAGAAATAAAGAGGGAGAATTCATAATGATAAAAAGTTTAAATCATTTGGGAGCCAAAACGACCATTAATGTGTGTAATTCTAATTACAGAACATTAAAATACAGGAAGCAGAAATAAACATACTTAAATATTGTAGATTTTAACACTCCTCTCTTAGTAATTTATACAATACTTCAACAAAAAATTAAATAAATACAGAAATTATCTAACAACACTTTAAACATCAAGGTAATTGATATTTATAAACATTACATCCAAATGAGAATAAATGGTTTGTCAAACACAAATTAAACATTTAAGATGATAGGCCATATATTGAGCCATGAATTGTGCCACAAAATGTATTTAAAAGGATTGATATTGTACAAAGGGTGTTTTCTGATCACAACAGAATTCAGTTAGAAAGATAAAAATAAGATATCTAGGGGAAAACTTCAAATATTTGCAATGTAGACAATAGACTTCTAAATAATTCATACATCAAAGAAGAAATAACAGAGGAAATAAGGTACCATGTCAAAATGAATAATTACAAAAATTCATAATATCAAAATATGTAAGATGTAGCTAAGGAAACACTTAAAGGCAAATGTATATCTTAAAAATACTTATGTTGGAAAGGAAGATGGTCTAAAACTAATGACCTAAAGCCTATCTAGAGGATGTGGAAAAATAGGAACACTTTTACACTGTTGGTGGGATTATAAACTGGTTCAACCATCGTGGAAAACAGTATGGCAATTCCTCAAGGATCTATAGAAGCTGATGCTACATATGACCAGCCATCCAGCTACTGGGCTATTACCAAAGGATTATAAAATCATGCTGCCTATAAAGACACATGCACACGTATGTTTATTGCGCATATTCACATGCCCAAAGACTTGGAATCAACCCAGAATGTCCATCTGTGACGACTGGATTAAGAAATGTGGCACTTTACACGTGGAATGCTTTATGCAGCATAAAAATGTGAGTGTTGCCGCGTCCGGTTTGTAGGGACATGGATGCAGCTGGACCATCATTCTTAGCAAACTATCACAAGAAGCAGAAAACCAAACGACGCATGTTCTCACTCATAGGTGGGAACTGAACAATAGAATCACCTGCGACTCTGGAAGGGGGAACATCACGGACTCTGGAAGGGGAACATCACACACCAGTGCCTATTATGGGGAGGAGGGAGGGGGGGAAGGATGGCACTGGGAGTTATATCTGATGTAAATGACGAGTTGATGGGTGCTGATGAGTTGATGGGTGCAGCACACCAACATGGCACAAGTATACATATGTAACAAACCTGCACATTGTACACATGTACCCTAGAACTTAAAGTATAATAAAAAATAAAAGAAAAAAAAGAAGCTAGTAAGAGAAGAGAAAATTAAGTGGAAAATAAGTGAAAGGAAGGAAATAATCAGGATAACAGCAGAAATTAATGAAATAGAAAACAGACAAGAAATAGATAAATTAACAAAGCCAGAAGTGGGTTCTTTGAAAAAATCAACACAATAATAAGTCTCTAGCTAGCTTGATCAAGAAAAAGAGAAGGAACCAGTAAGAAGAATGAAAGTGTAGTTATCACAACAGGTCCTAGAGACATTGGATAATGAGACAATCTTTGAACAAATTTACCCAATAAGTTTGATAACTTAGATGAAATGGAGAAATCCTGGGGAAGCAGGGAGCAGAGATAGCTTTCCAAAATTAACCTATGAAGAAATTGAAAGTCTAAATATGCCTATGTCTAATAAATAAACCAATTATTAAAGCCTTTCTACAAAGAAAACTGCATGTCTTTATGGTTTCATTTGTGAATTATGTGAAATATATAAGAATAAAAAGTACAAAGCTTATACAAAGGTTTATAGACATTAGAGGAAGAGAGAACACTTAGTAATTCATTTTATGAGGCCAGTATAATACTAATACTAATAGCTGACAAAAATTATTAAAAAATTACCAATCAATATCCCTCATAGACATGCATGCAAAAATCTGTTATAAAATATTGAATAAAATTTCAGATTTATTCAAAATAGTCAAATATTGAAAACAACCATATGTATGTAAATAGAAGAATAAATCAACTGTAGTATATTTATACAATGGAATGTTACTCAGCAATACAAAGAACAAACTATTGAAACACACAACATGGCTGAATATCAAAAACTGTGCTGAGTAAGAGAAGTCTTACATAAGATAGTACACACTGTGTGGTTTCATTTATTTGGAGTTCTAAGACAAACAAAACTAATTTGTGGTGGAAAAATGTAAGACAACTTTTGACTTTGAGAGCATAAAGGGAGGAATTCACTAAAGATTTTATTAAAGAATTTTCTGATGGTAATACTCTATATCTTTGTAAGAACTTGAGTTATATAGAATCTGTCAAAATTCACCAAACATACACTTAGTATATGTGCATTTTATTCTATACAAATTTTACACTAAAAGGTGCAAAAAAGATTAAACTCTAATGCAATGGATGCTGAAATATTTAAGGAGAAATGTGCTGACATATTTCTAAAAAGTAAGATGAATTAATTAATAGCCAGATGGATGGATATATGAGTATACATTATGATAAAACAAGACCAATATAATGTTAATTTCAAGCATACAACAAAGTCTACTCTGTCTATTATAAAAAATCTCTATCATACTTTATATTTGACAATTTTAATGATAAAGTGATCAAAAAATGGTTTGGAGTTCTATACCTTACACTATGGAAAATTTATCCTTTAGGGATTTGAAGGACCAGCAATCTATGGAATCTTAATATAATTATGAGACTATCTGAAAAAGAAACCATATTCAATGTAATACTGCTGTGAAATGAGAAACCAGCAATACTGCTATGAAATGAGAAACCAGTTCTGGAAGGAATTTTTCAAATCTTTCTTCTAATGGGTTAGGACTAAGAATCTTAGTTCTAAGCCTTCTCCATTTTTCTCACTTAACTCTTGCATCAAGCAGATTATTTGAGCCACAGATTCAGGATGTTCCTACTTCTATGCCAGCAACACACATTTCCTCTGAGCAAATGTTCATTTTTAAAGGTACACATACAAGCACAATTCTCTGCCTAAAGTTTCAATCAGTTTTCATGTTCCATATGCTTCAAAGTCCCACAGTAAATTTGATAAGCTACTAGTAGCTTTTCTTCTCTTTAAATTGGACTATATTACAAAAATTGACTGGATGAACAAATAAACCAACAAACAAAGGAAATGAACAAAGGAATGAATAAATATCATTTAGCCAAGGCTAACAATTGAGCCCTTTAAGCTGGATTCCAGTTTCAATGAGCATTTGGGTAGCTTACCAGTATCTTTGTCTATTGTGTAGAACTGAGTCTAATCCTTATATCCTGGCTGTCCTCAGACCCACGGACTAAACAGAAATCTTTTTGTTCAAAGACAAGTAAACAGAAAATGTCAACAAATAACTTGTAAAAGGAAATCAGCAGGACAGAAGTATAAATTCTTCCCATGATTAGATTTAGATGATCACAGAAAAGAGAAAGTGTTTTAAAAAATGTTTGCTTTGTATTCTCACTATGAGCATATATTACTCAAAGTATTTTCATCTTTGTATTCTCTAGCACCAGGGACAAAATAAATGTAAATATTTTGAGTGAGTGAATGAATTTCTATTATTTAAAAGATGACTTTAAAATGATAGAAGAATGAAGATAAATTAAATCACTGTTGAAATCTGGAAGTTGCTAATTGATACTGCAGAAAATAAAACAAGTAATTCAAAGGATATTCTTGAAAAATACTTGTAAAATGAAGAAAAAGAAAACAAATTTAAAGTTAGAGAGAGAATATAATGGATTAGAGTTTCTAAAGTTTATAAAAGATTTTAGAATTAAAATGGAAAAAGGTGTAAGAAGCAGAGTAATGAAAGGAGACACAAATATAATGGTAAGTTACTTACATCTGAAAGGTGAATCCTTAGCACTTACTACCATGTAAAATACTATAAATGTTTACCTATGTTATATAATGTCTTTTTTATCTACTAGAATTTATGCTCCAGGAAAACTGAATTTTTTGTCTTTTGGTTTGCTATTATTTGCCCATTGCCTAAAATACTGTCTCATATACATAAATACACAATAAATGCCTATTGCAATAGGCATTATGCAAGAGGCATTATGCAATATACAGTAAATGCTTATTGAAGAAATGAACTAGTTTTTAACTGTTTTGTTTAAAAGAACATCTGAGCAAGTTAGCCTTGGCTTAATGAACCAGGAGTGGTGGTGGTGGTGTATGGATAGGTAGGAAGCCAAGTATATTTTGAACAAAACAATTAAAATCACATTGTCCCCAAATTCCTCTTCTGTAACAAATGCTTTTCTTTAAGGAATAAAGCAATTTAGCTCAGAAAACTGTTTATGACTCCAAAATTGCATTATTAAATAAGCTACCTTTTGTGCATAAACAGGAACAAAACCTCAAGTTTTCACAAAAGTTAAGATATTACAGTTCATAAATTTACTTAAAAGAGTGCTTTGGGTAACTTAAAAGTTTTATCAAAATTGAAGCTCAGGAAAGAAAAATAAGGCAGTTTAAAAACTGGTAATTTAAAGGTCAACCAAAGTCATAGAATTACATGGATAAGAGGACAACCACTATGGAGGAAAAAAGTTAACGCAGGTTAGACTAAAGGGTGTATTGAAGTCGACTAAATGGAATATTAAATGTAAAAATGACACAGAATAAAGAATATGTAGGCATATATGCATATACAATACATATATATTATATATAGTATGTGTTTATAGATATAAATATGGATAAATGATAAGCAGTAGACGGATGCTAGATAGTTGCTGTGTGTGCACACGTGCACGTGTGAAGGTAGGTGTTATGTTTTACTTTCAGAATAATCAGTCAAAACTTCAGTGAGTGAAGAAGGAGAAGTGAAGGAGGAGAAGTGAGGGAAGACAATGGCAAGTGTCTTCTGAACAATGTTAGCTGTTCTCTTGCTTCCAGTGTGAAAGGTGGCAGGAAATCTGGAAACACTCTGTCAGGCCCCACTTCCTCCATCCTATTCCACATCCACTAATGCCTTTTGTGAATCTATAAAAGCAAGAGGCTTCTTCAATGCCACTAATGCCTCAGGGTCACATGAGGTATTTCTTCTTTTTGCTCAGACTCCTCAAAATGTGACTTAGTTGGATCTCTGTTATTAATGTGCCTTATAATTTAGCTTTAATTTCCTCGGTAAACAAAGCTCAAAATAAGGACTTATGTTCCTACTCCTCAGGGAGTAGGATTGAGGAATGGGGAAGAATAGAAGAGAGAAAAGATAATATAAGGGTGTGCTTTTTAGGACAGCATGGAGGACACATGTGGCTCAATCCCACCCAGAACTGTCTAAGGAGCATAGAAAATGCTGTTACAGAGGGTAAATGGTGTTACAGAGGGTAAATGAGGAGAATTATTTCTATTTCAGCTTCTATCTAGCATGGATTGGGAGATGCTCCTAAGGGCATTAACTCCTTCAAATCTGTTTTCACAGGCTGGTTGCTCCTTCCACCTTCTGTAAAATGAGAGAAGCCAGGCAGAAAGTGAAAGACGTGCAGACATTAGGTCATTGTTTGAGCAAGGCGGTATCAGCACAAAATGAGTAGAAGGCTCAAGGAACGGTCTGCTGCAATCATGGCTGAAATTAGAGGTGAGGCAAAGAGGACGCTACTCAGGAAATAAAGAGGAGTCTGATATTCCTTTCACAGATCTTCCAAGACTATATGCTTTACAGCCCATGGTTAATTCCTTTTGATCCCCCTGCCTAGCCCAGTTAACCAAAACCTCCTTTGAAAATTGTGATCTGTGTTTCTGCTTACTTGAAGTGAGGATTTGGACAAAGAAAAAAATTGTTAATGACAGTAATTAAGAATATTATAAATACATGCATCTGTGTGTGTATTATATGCATCTTTCATACTCTAGAAGCACAGGGTACTAGTTCTTTTAAAATACATAAGAATTCATATATTGAAGTCCAATATTTAAGCCAAAACTAAAACATCTTATTTTCAAAATAAAACTATGGGGGAAAATCTTACAATGCAATAAAACTAGAAATTCTATATGTAGTTTAAATTCTCAATTTTCATTTTATACTATAACTCCAATTTTCTTGAGTTCATTGTTGATTAGCATATAACACTACACCAGCCATTTGACTCTTCGCCCTCAGCCCCTATTCCCACCCTTCTGTGCTTTTCTGTGTACTAAAGACTAGAAGTCTATAAGCTGTTTCTTGACCGTCTTTACCAGCTATCTTCCTGATGAGTTCTACTAATAAAAGGTACTAGTGAGAGATCAAAAGACATCAGGAACAGTAAAGTTTTCTCCTTCTGGATCCAACAGTATGGCAGTCATTGTCAATTACTGTTAGTAGCTGTACTAGCAGCAGGAGTGTGTTGATAGCAGACTCTAGCAGAGGGGGCACAGATAGCATATTTTTCTTGCTTTTGCCCTGGTCCAGGCAATACACCTTTGGTAGATACAGAACCAACTGAAACACCATCTCCAACAAGTAGCAGAAGGGGCAGACTCATTGACTCCAGCTCGGGTGTTGACTCATTGACTCCAGCTTGGGTGTCTTACCAGCTTCTGATCTCTTGGTATAATCCCTTTTGCATTTTTGTTCTTCCAACCCTCCTTTCTGCTATCAGCTGTGGTCTGCATGTTTGCGTCCCCCACACCAAATTCACGTGTTGAAACCTAATCCCCCATAGTGTTAGAAGGTAGAACATTTTGGAAGTGATTAGATCATGAAGGCTCTGCTCTCATAAATGGGGTTAGTGCACTTAGAAAAAAGACCCCAGAGAGCTGCCTTGCCCCTTCCACCATTGTGAGTATGCAGTGAAGAGGCTCTGTCTGTGAACCAAGAGAGAGTCCTCACCAGACACTGAATCTGCTGGAACCTTGATGTTGAACTCCTCAGCCTCTAGAACTATAGGAAATAAGTTTTTGTTGTTTACAAGCCACCCAGTTTATAGTAATTTGTTATAGCAATCCAAATGAACCAAGACACCATCCCAGCCCTTCCAACACACATAAAAATTATTTGTACAAAATTATCTCTGTTGAAAATACCTATAGTGACTTTTTGTTTTCCCAAATGAACCCTAATACATATATCTTTGACTAATTCTCACTTTATTGTTGTTTTTGCCCCAGAATTCTGTACATAATACTTCAGAATATTTTATCATTTTGTTTAATGAGAGCAAAAAGCTGAAACTAATATGACTTTTATTATATTGCCTGTATTCTTTTCCTTTTTTTTTTTTTTTTTTGTTTTGTTTTGTTTTTTCAGTGCTGAAGTCTGAGACATTTCCTTCTCAATCCCCTTACTTTCAGGCTCTCTGCTCACAAGTGTCAGACCTGCATCTCAATCTGAGGGCTCACGCTGCCTTCTGCAGTTCCCTCTTCACAGGCACACAGGCAAGGTCCTCAATAATTCTTTCACACTTACAATTCTGTTTTGGCATCTGCTTATAGAAAGGCCTGAACCAAGAAAGTAGGGAATGCAGTTTGGATAGATTAGTCTAGTTTCTGATTGGAAACTGAATTTAACAGAAAGATATCTGGAAGGAGAGAGATCACTTACGACTTTCCTTTTTTTTTTTTTTTTTTTTTTTTTTTTGAGACGGAGTCTCCCTCTGTCACCCAGGCTGGAGAGCCGTGGCATGATCTCGGCTCACTGCAA